>NC_134832.1:157754265-157974427 GCF_004210375.1 Tachypleus tridentatus | reverse complement strand
ATAAACAGGTATTTGATATATACACATACCACTATAAACAGGTATTTGATATATACACATACCACTATAAACAGGTATTTGATATATACACACACCACTATAAACAGGTATTTGATATATACACACACCACTATAAACAGGTATTTGATATATACACACACCACTATAACAGGTATTTGATATACACAGGTATTTGATATATACACACACCACTATAAACAGGTATTTGATATATACACACCACTATAAACAGGTATTTGATATATACACATACCACTATAAACAGGTATTTGATATATACACACACCACTATAAACAGGTATTTGATATATACACATACCACTATAAACAGGTATTTGATATATACACACACCACTATAAACAGGTATTTGATATATACACATACCACTATAAGCGGGTATTTGATATATACACATACCACTATAAACAGGTATTTGATATATACACACACCACTATAAACAGGTATTTGATATATACACACACCACTATAAACAGGTATTTGATATATACACATACCACTATAAACAGGTATTTGATATATACACATACCACTATAAGCGGGTATTTGATATATACACACACCACTATAAACAGGTATTTGATATATACACATACCACTATAAACAGGTATTTGATATACACACACCACTATAAACAGGTATTTGATATATACACATATCACTATACACAGGTATTTGATATATACACATACCACTATTGATATTTGATATATACACATACCACTTATAAACAGGTATTTGATATATACACATACCACTATAAACAGGTATTTGATATATACACATACCACTATAAACAGGTATTTGATATATACACATACCACTATAAACAGGTATTTGATATATACACATACCACTATAAACAGGTATATTGATATATATATATACACATACCACTATAAACAGGTATTTGATATATACACATACCACTATACACAGGTATTTGATATATACACATACCACTATAAACAGGTATTTCATATATACACACACCACTATAAACAGGTATTTGATATATACACATACCACTATAAACAGGTATTTGATATATACACACACCACTATAAACAGGTATTTGATATATACACATGCCCCTATAAACAGGTATTTGATATATACACATGCCCCTATAAACAGGTATTTGATATATACACATGCCCCTATAAACAGGTATTTGATATATACACATACCACTATAAACAGGTATTTGATATATACACATGCCCCTATAAACAGGTATTTGATACACACCATCTTGAATAAAGCCATAAAAAGTACATTTTACACAACTAGAAATAGGTGAATTTCATATCCCTAACTTTTCTTATTTAAGTGACCTTCCAGGTTAAAGGTCATGATGCACACAAGTTTCAACAGAGCAGCTGTGACTGAGGTAGTGAGAGATATCATGCTGGTAAGTGTGTGATTGCAACCCAATGTGAAGTACAGAACAGTTTGAATGGATATTCTGTAAAAAATCACACCAACCACAGCTACAAGAGCTATTGTAAACTAAAGAACAAAAGATAATTTGTTAAGCCTGTAAAGAAATAGCTACTGTAACCTGAAGAATAAAAACATATGTTAGGTCTGTAGAGAAAGCTACTGTAAACTGAAGAATAAAAACATATGTTAGGTCTGTGAAGAAAGAGCTACTGTAACCTGAAGAATAAAAACATATGTTAGGTCTGTAAAGAGAGAGCTACTGTAACCTGAAGAATAAAAAC
Organism: Tachypleus tridentatus; assembly: GCF_004210375.1. Classification (NCBI taxonomy): domain Eukaryota; kingdom Metazoa; phylum Arthropoda; class Merostomata; order Xiphosura; family Limulidae; genus Tachypleus; species Tachypleus tridentatus. The sequence continues at coordinate 157,972,658 of NC_134832.1, read as the reverse complement.
ATATGTTAGGTCTGTGAAGAGAGAGCTACTGTAACCTGAAGAATAAAAACATATGTTAGGTCTGTGAAGAGAGAGCTACTGTAACCTGAAGAATAAAAACATATGTTAGGTCTGTAAAGAGAGAGCTACTGTAACCTGAAGAATAGAAACATATGTTAGGTCTGTAAAGAGAGAGCTACTGTAACCTGAAGAATAAAACATATGTTAGGTCTGTAAAGAGAGAGCTACTGTAACCTGAAGAATAAAAACATATGTTAGGTCTGTAAAGAAAGAGCTACTGTAACCTGAAGAATAAAAACATATGTTAGGTCTGTAAAGAGAGAGCTACTGTAACCTGAAGAATAAAAACATATGTTAGGTCTGTAAAGAGAGAGCTACTGTAACCTGAAGAATAAAAACATATGTTAGGTCTGTAAAGAGAGAGCTACTGTAACCTGAAGAATAAAAACATATGTTAGGTCTGTAAAGAAATAGCTACTGTAACCTGAAGAATAAAAAACATATGTTAGGTCTGTAGAGAAAGCTACTGTAAACTGAAGAATAAAAACATATGTTAGGTCTGTGAAGAAAGAGCTACTGTAACCTGAAGAATAAAAACATACGTTAGGTCTGTGAAGAAAGAGCTACTGTAACCTGAAGAATAAAAACATATGTTAGGTCTGTAAAGAGAGAGCTACTGTAACCTGAAGAATAAAAACATATGTTAGGTCTGTGAAGAGAGAGCTACTGTAACCTGAAGAATAAAAACATATGTTAGGTCTGTGAAGAGAGAGCTACTGTAACCTGAAGAATAAAACATATGTTAGGTCTGTAAAGAGAGAGCTACTGTAACCTGAAGAATAAAAACATACGTTAGGTTTGTGAAGAAAGAGCTACTGTAACCTGAAGAATAAAAACATATGTTAGGTCTGTAAAGAGAGAGCTACTGTAACCTGAAGAATAAAAACATATGTTAGGTCTGTAAAGAGAGAGCTACTGTAACCTGAAGAATAGAAACATATGTTAGGTCTGTAAAGAGAGAGCTACTGTAACCTGAAGAATAAAAACATATGTTAGGTCTGTAAAGAGAGAGCTACTGTAACCTGAAGAATAAAACATATGTTAGGTCTGTAAAGAGAGAGCTACTGTAATCTAAAGAATAAAAACATATGTTAGGTCTGTAAAGAGAGAGCTACTGTAACCTGAAGAATAAAAACATATGTTAGGTCTGTAAAGAAAGCTACTGTAACCTGAAGAATAAAACATACGTTAGGTCTGTGAAGAAAGAGCTACTGTAACCTGAAGAATAAAAACATATGTTAGGTCTGTAAAGAGAGAGCTACTGTAACCTGAAGAATAAAAACATATGTTAGGTCTGTAAAGAAAGAGCTACTGTAACCTAAAGAATAAAAACATACGTTAGGTCTGTAAAGAGAGAGCTACTGTAACCTGAAGAATAAAAACATATGTTAGGTCTGTAAAGAGAGAGCTACTGTAACCTGAAGAATAGAAACATATGTTAGGTCTGTAAAGAGAGAGCTACTGTAACCTGAAGAATAGAAACATATGTTAGGTCTGTAAAGAGAGAGCTACTGTAACCTGAAGAATAAAACATATGTTAGGTCTGTAAAGAGAGAGCTACTGTAACCTGAAGAATAGAAACATATGTTAGGTCTGTAAAGAGAGAGCTACTGTAACCTGAAGAATAGAAACATATGTTAGGTCTGTAAAGAGAGAGCTACTGTAACCTGAAGAATAAAAACATATGTTAGGTCTGTAAAGAGAGAGCTACTGTAACCTGAAGAATAGAAACATATGTTAGGTCTGTAAAGAAAGCTACTGTAACCTGAAGAATAAAACATACGTTAGGTCTGTGAAGAAAGAGCTACTGTAACCTGAAGAATAAAAACATATGTTAGGTCTGTAAAGAGAGAGCTACTGTAACCTGAAGAATAAAAAACATATGTTAGGTCTGTAAAGAAAGCTACTGTAACCTGAAGAATAGAAACATATGTTAGGTCTGTGAAGAAAGAGCTACTGTAACCTGAAGAATAGAAACATATGTTAGGTCTATGAAGAGAGAGCTACTGTAACCTGAAGAATAAAAAACAATTACAGTACTTCACTAGATATTCAATTTTTTGTATTCAACAAAATTTAAGCCTAGTATTTTGTATTAGTGATACAAACAGATTAATTTTTTTTTTGATTTGTTTAATTAATGCACTTACATACACAAAATAATAAAACATGGAAAACAAACAATGTCCTACAACTATCACAATTTCTCTGGCTTTCCATCTACTAGATAAAACTTCAGCTCGGCTTATCAAAATGTTTCACACAGAAATAATGTTTGAACTGGAGAGAAAATAAACAATTATCTGTAGGAAAAAACGATGTAATATAATATATAATTTGTTAGATTAAATCTTTGACTTTTTACTGCATATAAATAAATGTAGTTTATGGCATCAGAAAGAACTACTGGTAATTTATGAAAGAAAGAATGTGAGAGGCAGATGTGGTAAGTGGGTCAGATTTTCTTATTTATGACTCTGTAAACTAATTATATAGAAGGCTTTAAAAATATGCTTTGTTTGAGCAATAACTATGTTACAACAAATAATTTCTACCACATCTACTTTTAGGAGAAAAAATAAATAAGAGGAGAGACAAGAACTAGAGGGTAAATTACACAATTTTCATACTATTGGAGTTTGAGGATTTTTTAAAAGTATTTCCTTATAAAATTAAGAATTTAAAACTTATGTAACATTAATATTTTAATTATTAAACATGTTTTGATGTCACGTTTATTCATATACAATGATATTAAAGTGAGATAGTTACACTTTAAATATAACTGAAAATGTAACATAAGCTCCAGGACATATCCTCAGCATGAGGATTAACCAATTTACCACATACTGCATTTCATTTATTTTTAACTCATTTGGAAACAGCCCATAAAAGGTCTCAAAAGGAGAAAAGTTGGTTGGTTGGTTGATTTAGTGTTTTATGGCACAAAGCAGCTGGGCTATCTGTGCCAAACATCCAGTAAAAAGGTAAAAATAAATTAAATGTAGTAAAATACATAAAAGGAAATGAAGGTAAAACAAAACAGCATTGAGAAACAGAAAAAAGTATAAAACCAATGTTGACACCTAGTCTACAATGTTAAGAGAGAAAGCAGAGTAAGAGAAGTTGTAAAGGACTTTCTCTAGCATAATGGTAATGATCATAACCCACCAGGAAGACTAACAGGTAAGAACAAGAACCACCGTCAGTCACCTGAAGTTGGTCTTTCCAGTCCTGGTTCCGGGTTATGCGTCATTATGGCCAGTACCAAAAGGAAAAGTAATAAAAGTGTTAAAAGACATGCATCAAAATTGTAATAACAACTCACCAGGATGACTAACGGGTAATTCAAACAGCAGCGTTAGTCACCTGAAGTTGGCCTTTCCAGTCCTTGTGTCAAGTTATTTAATGTTATGGCCATTTTCTAATTTCAAATTGAACTAGAGAGATTGAGACTCTTAAAAGGAAACCACAAAATTAAAAAGGTGTAATGAATAAATACCAAACACTTAAATGGCATTAAAAAGATCAATGGCCATTAAAAAACTAAAACTTTATCAAGGTAGAAAGTGTCACTGTCACCAATAACACTGTCTAATGTTACGGACAAACCTTGGGACAGAACATGTTTAAAATAGTGCCATCGTTGAGAGTCGTAACGATGGCAAGAAAGTAAAATGTGTTTTACAGTGGTTTGAGTGTTACACAAATTACACACTACTCTATCAAGACAAGCAGGAAAGAGATAGTGCAGCATGTCATAGTGTACATCATCAGGTCCAACAGATGTACTGCCAGACCAATGAAGGGCCATTTTCAGTTCCACCAGTGTAAAGGGACGATTATAGTCAAAGAGACAGTCAGTTCAAAGGAAAGAGGTGAACGCTCTGCCCAAGTTTTGATGGCCAAGAAGGTGGAGGAATAAGCAGAAGTGCTAGATACCTGGCAAAAGATTTCACCTAGAGTATCGGCGATGCTCCGGACATCAGCTACTTCTTGGCCATCGGAAAGTAAGATCGAGAGGGGTACAGAATTGTAGTGCCTTCTGACCATTCGAATCCTGTCCCATATGACCTTGGAACTGGTAGAAGATATGCTAGTTGTGAACTTAATCCAAGATTCCTTCTGGCTTTAACGTCTTACCAACCTAGCATGTGCACGGGCCTGTTGGAAAGCGATGTGGTTTGAAAGTGTGGGATATCTACGGAAAGTATCCCAGGCCCGTTTTTGGACCTTTTGTGCCATGTGACAGGCAGGATTCCACCATGAATGAGGATATCGTGGAAAACATGTCAAGGTTTCAGGAATACACTGAGCAGCTGCTTGTGTAATAAAGTCAGTTACCACTGCCACACAGTCGTCTATTGATGGCTGACTCACAATGGCAGGATCATGTTCTGCGAGAGCAGTGAAAATGGACCAGTCTGCCTGATCCAGCTTCCACCGGGGCACGTGGGTAGGGTAGCATTGACCATGGCCAGTCTCTCTCAAAAGTATAGGAAAATGATAACTTCCTAGTGGATTATTGTCAACCCTCCATGAAAAATGGGAGAATAGTAAAGGGAGCAAATTCAGAGATCAATAGCAGTAAAGGAATGAATAGGTGCATGAAAGTTGAAGAACCAGTAGTGAAAAGAGAAAGATTGTAATCAGAGAGCATACACTCTAAAAAGTGACCCTCCTATCAATTACAGCACTTTCCCAGAGAGGATTATGTCCATTAAAGTCCCCCAGGATTAGAAAGAGAGAAACAGCAACTGTTCAACGAGAGCATCAAGGTCTGATTCATCATATGTTTCTCCAGGGGACAGGTAGAGAGAACAAACAGTGATAGTATGACCCAAGGAAACACGGATGGCTACAGCCTCCAAGGGTTTGTTGAGTGACAAAGACAGGGTAGGCACATGCTGATCAACCAACAGTGCCACTCCTCCATGTACTCGTCCATCACATAGCCTATCATTTTTGTACAGAGAAAACTGCCGAAAGGTGACTGTATCAGCAGGTTTCAGAAATGTTTCTTGTAAGGAAAGACATACAGGATGGTAGAAAGCAAGAAAGCAATCAGTGTTTTGATGTTATCTAGATTAGAAAGTAAACCTCGACAGTTCCATTGTATCAAGGTAGCTATTTTTAATGATGGGTAGGCGAAGTAGCTGGAGAACCCTTCTGTTTACGACCATGTCTTTTTTCCTTACTGTCCTTATTTGGAGGAAGCCTATCAACCTACATGGATCCTGCCCTGGGTCGATTGGGCAGGCCTTTGTTGTTGGAAGGGGATTCCAGTGAAATCAAAGGATGTGAATCTTGGGGTTTGTTGGAATGTATGGGAGGAACAGAGATGGGTGTATAAGTTGATTCATCAACCTTTTTAACCATGGAGGTCAAAAGGCTTTTCGTTTGTTTTGAAAACGATTCTCTTGGAGGCACAGAGAGATCTGTTTGCACTCCCACTGTAGTTGTGGAACGAAGTGCAACAGCATATCTCTGAGATGAAGTGGCGGATAGCAATTTCTGAGCCTCGGGATAACTATGTTGTGAGTCGTTTTCAAACGCTGCACCTCTTTTTCCTCCAACCATTTTGGACAAGAATAAAAGTAAGAAGGGTGAGAACCATTGCAGTTGATATTATGTGGGTCCGTGTCACACTCATAGGCATCGTGGTCCTTGCCACCACAACGAGAAACATGTCAGGGAACCACGACATGACGTCTTTGAGTGGCCGAACCTCTGACATTGGAAACATTGGAGAGAGTTTGGAATGTACAGCCGTACCCTGCAATTCAGGTAACCTGTCTTGATGGTGGCAGGTACACGTTATGATGAAAGTGTCAAAACGAGGATATTTGTCGGCAGTGTAACTCCATCTTTGCGAGTGGAGAAACCAACGAGAATCTCTGACTTGGGAACGTTCTTCAAATCCCTCTCAACAATAATTCCTCCTGATGAATTCAAGGTAGCATGAGGGGTAACCTCAATAGGTACATCCCCAATTGTCTTTGAATTCAACAGGAATTCACTGTGTTGAGATGTGGATGTTCAATCAATATGTCTCCAGATCGAAGCTTCTTTACTGACTTTAGAGAGCCAGCAAGTCTCTCTAGTCCCTTCTCAATAAAAAAGTGAGACATTTGCCCTAAAGGGTTTTCTAAAAGAGAATGTAATATAAGAAAATGAGGTACGTGTGTTACAAATGTTGAAGATTGCTGCTCAGAGTCTTCAAGACGTAGTCGTTTACCTATTGACTGTTTTTTTCATTATTTTATTTTTATTTTTAGTAGTAGGATCCATAGGAAAAACAAGAAAATTTCGGTTCCCACTGACCCCATCCACCATGGAGCCCTATGAGGGAACGCATTACAATGTTAAGCAAGGTCACTGCAGCAATGCCAGGGTTTCGTGAGCACTATACCCAAACACCAGCATCAGACACAATGTCCACAACACCTGTTGAGAACTTCCAACACTGGTACTTGGTTGACTCTAGCCCAAGTGGACCAGCCGAATGACCCAAGGGGAACACCCAAAGGCTGCCCGTCTACAGGAATTCAAGGACAAAGTGGTGTGTTAAGGTTGGACCCCCTCAACCACCAAGGTCTTCTCCTCTCCATCACGGGTCGCCTCACACCTCAAATATAGGGATGGATGTTTAGATCCCAGAGAAGGTAACCAGAAAGAACAGAACCTTCCCTGGGAGGTCCCCTCACCATGTACAGGAATCTAAACCGAGGGGGGAGAAAAGTGAAATGCACTAATCACATCATGTGATTACTTTATTATTTAAAGTCAGCTCTGGTTTTATATTTTGATACATTAAGCAATTGATTAAATAAAATATGAATATCATGGTTCACACAGTAAAAGATGTTTTTAGTGTGGTTTCTTCATCATTTTTTGTTATTAGTATAATGTTTGTTTGTTTTAGAGCAAAGCCACATTGATCTATCTGCTGTGTTCACCATAGGGAATCCAACCCTGGATTTTAGTGTATCACTAAACTTATCACTATATCACGAGGGGAAAAAAATGCCAGAATGAGCGATATGCAATTTCCTCAATATACTTTTGTCAAATATTATTAAGTTAAAACCCGTTTTGGGGTAAAAATTCATTTCAACAGCAAACAGACTATATACAACTTAATATATTAATTTAAGCTTAACCTCGATCTTCTAAGCCTAATAAACCTAATAAAATATTACTAGGATTATAAGTAAAATTATTAATAAAAACAGGTTTACCCAACTCTTCATATAATTATTGTAAATATTTTTGTGATACAGTATACCATTAGATAGACCAGTGTATCAAGTTAGTTACATAATTTGTTGATCTATGCACAAAGCTAGCTTTTATCTTAAATAATTAATAAAAACAAATGTTATGCTAATAATTATACCACTAGGTTTAAACACTTCATATGACTTAACTCATGAAATAAATACCTTTTTTTTCCTTAGTACAGGTAGTTTGTTAAATATATAATAAACTATTTAGAGTTAACAGCTACAGAAATGGAATATTTTTGTAATATAAATAAAAAACAAGTCTGAAGAAAGACACATTAAAAACACAATAAAGAGAAGGTTTCAAGTTAATACAATTCCAAAATTTTGTAATTCTAACTGGGTTTTTATTTCATCTAAACAAAATCATTATTGGTTTGTCTATATATTTTTTTTTCTTGTTAATAACAAAAATAATTTAATATATACATATACACTTGATCTTTTCTCACCTATCAAAAGTGAATCTGTATTTACAAAAAAATATTAATAGGCTTCTAAAGAGTATATAAACATATTTACTGAAATATCCTAGTAGCAGCTTATAATTTCTGCACATGTAAAGCTCACAAGTTGCATAAATGAATAGGTTTTCTTATTATAGGACATGGGGAAACTTCCCCTAAACTTACCCCCACCCCCAAAAAAAATTCTTTCCAAATTTAAGGGTGTTATTTCTAAATGATAACTTTTGTAATAAGAAGTAAGGGGCCATTAAAACAGGGCCATTTTAAACATACTTTTACAAAAGATCTTTAGATATAAAACCAGACAATGTTTATAGACATAGTGTGTCTTTAGCACATGAATGTTCTGCACTACAGAACTCACCAATTACAATTCTTCCCCTCAAGAAAAAAATTCTGAAAGAAAATTTTCTTTATATGTTACAGAATAGTTAATGATTTTGAAAAAAAAGCATTTTATTTCAGTGATTGGTATAAAAAATTATATCATGTACATTGAACCTGTAATATCAATTTCCTTGATGTAAAACATCTTATATACACAAAGGGGTACAGTAAATTTTTATATTATTAATAAATATACAAAATATGATCATATCAAAATTACACTAGTGTTCTATATATATATGTATATAAAATGCTAGAAAAAAAATCAAGCCAACCTAATCCTTTCGGCGTGACTGGCGACTACAGTCGAATTGAAGGCTCAGCGCGGAAGGCGACCTTCCTTTATTCCTGTTATTCTTATGTATTGAATTTAACATATATAGTATTGGGTACAATCACTGAACATTTCAGGGACTTTTGTTGAGTTATAGCCGAGATATCATGCTTTTAGTACTGATTGTTTGTTTATTGAAATTCGCACAAAGCTACTCGAGGGCTATCTGTGCTAGCCGTCCCTAATTTAGTAGTGTAAGACTAGAGGGAAGGTAGCTAGTCTTGGGCTACTCTTTTACCAATGAAAAGTGGGATTGACCGTCACATTATAACGCCCCCACGGCTGGGAGGGCGAGCATGTTTAGCGCGACTCGGATGCGAACCCGCGACCCTCAGATTACGAGCGCATGCCTTAACGCGCTTGGCCATGCCAGGCCTTTTTAGTACTGATAGTTGAAGTATCAAACATGTATATTCAGCACCATGCCAAACATTAAAAGTTGTTATTCAGCACCGAAAAGGTTACAGTGTATATAAGACAAATTCATTCCACCATTCAATACCTGAATTATTGAACTACTTAACTCACATGACAGTTGTACATTAAAACTATTAATAAGATTTGATTTTACACCATTAGAACTTTAAAATACAAGAAATTTGAATATTTGTTGATGTTTTAAGTACAAAAGTTATCAATTTAACTATATTGTAATGATAAAACAGAAGAAGTGCTAAAAGCATGCATTATGTAATAAATAATAAACACATTTATAAACTCTTTTAACTATTGAACAATGTAATGATACCTCTGTGGATTCCTCGATCTGTATTTCAACTGAACTTTCATCTGATACCTTCAGCACTTTTACAAATACTTGACTCTTAACTCTAAATCTGACAGAAATAATAATAATAAAACAATTAAAGAATATACAAAAATGGTAATTTTTAATGTTGCTCACTGTTGAAATTAAAAAAGTAAATTGTAAGGAAAATCTGGTTTTCTTATGTCCAAAGTTTTCTTATTTTTCAAATATTAACCCTTAAAATAAATAAGTGAACACTACCTACACTAACCAGTCTTTTATATCTGTCAGGTGACATTTTCAATGAGATAATGAGAAACTATAATTAGTGACCAATCAACCATAAAATTGGCTCTAAATTAACTATTTGTTGAATATTATCTCCTGTTATCTGTAAATCTTTTTTAAATATTTAAAAAAACATTCAGACTCAAAACAATTATAAATGTCATTTAACTACAGTGTCTCTACAAATATTTGATTTACCATTTGTCACTTGAGTTATACCAGTTTCAGAGAATTTCACCACTCATGATTCAGACTCGACAAGGGCAAATTGAGGAGTGAAATTCCCTGAAACTGGTATAATTTTTCAACAAGTGGTAAATGAAATGAGAGATCTTATTACACATTTATTATTTTAAATGCCTCTGCTAAATAATTCACAAGAATAAATTAGGAACATTAAGTACATTTTATACACATACAAAACTTTTTGTGAAACAGACAAAAGCACATATTTCTTTAGAAACAGTTTAAATGATGATATTAAATCCAATTATTAAACACATACATAAAATAACAAGAAAAACTTGTACCATTACAACACGAAAAACATGTTGTTTTTTTTTCAATATTTGCCCTGAAATATTTAATATTCTTATTCCGTACTTACCTGCTAAACTTCTCTGGCCTGTTATCTATCTGATATTATAGGCACGCCACGTTACTAAGGGTAAAGCCTTAGAAACTAAAAATAATTAGCTATAATCGATGTAAAATACAAACAGTGTGTTAGAAACTTTATTATGTAATCTGTTTTAAGAAAATGTTTTCGCTTTTGATAAGATCAGACAAGTTTTTCATTAAGATCAATCTGTGGTTGATGGTTGCTGTAGGAATTGGTGGTGGTGTTATTTATCATAATATTTCCAACTTTAACAAGTTTGTGTAAGTGGTGAGTTTCATTTTAAACCATTGGCTTGCTTAGTTCATGTAAAAAGTATTTGATTGCTAAAAACGTGGAATTAAAGCAACAAAGATTATATTGTCTCTCTTTATTGAATTTAATCCATAATTCTGAAGTAATATCCTAAAATTTGTTTTGCAATAAATAATTATTAACACCTTTGGTGTTAATTTGCATAATTTGCAATTACTCATTTACGGTATACTTACACCAATGTAATTGCAGTTGTTGGTCCTACGAATGTTTGTAAAGATGTGTATGTCTATTGTTGGTATGTATACTAAAATAATAAATTATTCAACTTGTTATGAACACATTACAAATCCAACATCCTTGAATCGCTTTATTTTGTCAGTTATCCTGAGAGCTGCAACCATCAATGCTCAATCGTGGATACCCTTTCCGATTACTCGAGAAACATTAAGATCATCTATGGGGTATTCACGACATATCTATATCAAGACATTGATATGTCTTGAATTATGATTTTTAATACTTGAGGAATTAAAGGTGAGATTTTATTTCAAATCGCCTAATGTAGGAATTTTACTAATAATCCTTTAGCCAATTGAAGAAAACTTTGATTTAAACACGATTACATGATTTATTTATTAGTGGTTATCGCATCAATTAAATGTCAGGGTTACCTGTTTAAAATTTATATTTTTATAGTGATTAAGTTAATTTATGCTTCTCAAGCATTTTTTTTTGTCTAGAAGCTTTCAGTAATGCAGTGAAATAAATAGGTGTGCTGGATAAAGTATCTAATTTGTTAATGGTAGTAAATTTAGCAATAAATGAACAGTATGTACTTCGCTAATTTTAAAATAGTGTATAGTTATATGTACAAAAATAATTTAAACTGTATATCATAGTTGTCTTTTAAATCCTGCACTATAGAGTTCTCTCTTTGTTGTCAAGAATCTACTTTAGAATCCAGGTGAAAAGCTCAACTATCATTCATTATTTTTAATTTAAACAATAACAATGTATAACTTATTTGTTTTACCTTTATGGTTCCTTTTATCATAACAGTATCCCTAACTTTATTTGCGAAAGGCAAATTCAGTGGTCATAGAAAAGACTTTGACGATACAAGTTATTCTTTCAAAATGGAATAAAATTGTTAATCTCCCTTTACTATATTAACCATTAGGCTATTGATTCCTACGACGTTTACTTTTACTTTTTCTAACCTTCCTCTGAACGAAACTATCTTTCAGTTAACCAACTTTACTTTTTGCTCTCTTCCCGCTCACTCCCTTCGTAGTAGCCTTTATATATATATATATATATATATATCTCACTAGGCCGTAACATTTAGATCAGTAACTTACAAACAACTTCCAACGATCGTCTGCTTGTAATTCTGATTATGAAAAAAAAAATATCGCATAAAATAAATAAATGAATACTACTTATACCAAACTGCCTTTTATATCTGAAAATGATGCAACAACAAACCAACAGCACAGAACAATACAGGAATTATTATTTATGTTAAAAAAATGATTTTTTTTCTAACTAGGAGATTTAACATAATTCACATAATTTATGGTGTAATTTGGAACGATCAATACAGCTGTCGAAACATATAATTAGGCCTAGCATAGTCAAATGGTTATGGCACTCATCTCGTAATATAATGAAAGTCGCGGGTTCCAATCCTCGTCACACCAAACATTCCTTCCCTTTCAACTACAATGTGACGGACAATCCCACTATTCGTTGGTAAAGGAGTAGACCAAGAGTAAACGGTGAATGGTGATGATTAGTTGCTTTCCCTCTGGTCTTGAATTGCTAAATTAAGGACGGCTAGCGCAGATGACCTATGTGTAACGTTGCACGAAACTCAAAAACAAATATTATAATTTATCGTTGTTGACAAACGCTTTTTTTTTATATTTGTTTTGTATATTCACTGTTCTTGTATAATACTTAATATTAATTAATTTCGGTGGTTTATAAAAGACATTGTATTACTGATATTATATTTCTTGAAAATTTGTTTGTATTTAAGCACAAAGCTATCTGGGCTCGGCCCACTTCGAGTATTAAAACCCGATTTCTTGCGGTACAATTCTGCAGACATGCTACTATACTACTAGGTGGCTTTCATGTTCATTTTTCTTTGACTCAATGGACACTCAGTATTTTGCTTTGCAGCTTCTTGAGGAGTGTTCCAGTAAAACACAAGCGGTAATTGACAGTTTAAGAAATAGATGGTTTAAATGATGAATTTCAGTTAATGAGAATTAACAAATGTGGTGCTACAAGATTATTTGTTAGTAATATCAAAATACGATATGTTGTTTTATATTTTATAAATATTATAATTATCCTCAAGAGCAAACGTATTTCGAAAAAGTACTTTCTATCTCGCTAACAAGGATTAACTTCCGTCTTTGAGCCGTGGCCCTGCATAGCCACGCGTGTTAAGGCGTGCGACTCGTAATCTGAGGGTCGCGGGTTCGCATCCCCGTCGCGCCAAACATGCTCGCCCTTTCAGCCGTGGGGACGTTAAAATGTTATGGTCAATCCCACTATTCGTTGGTAAAAGAGTAGCCCAAGAGTTGGCGGTAGGAGGTGATAACTAGCTACCCTCCCTTCAGTCTTACACTGCTAAATTAGGGATGGCTAGCACAGATAGCCATCGAATAGCTTTGTGCGAAATTCAAAACAAACAAACCCTTTGAGCCACAATAATTCCGCACCACATCTATTGAAATCAAAGTTTTCAATATGTCTTTCATGCATTATCTCTCCACCAATAGCACATCTGAGTGGAAAAATAATCGCAAACAGATAAATAACAAAATGAAATCCCACAAAAGAAAAGTAGGTAAATGTGGATACATGTCATGGTGTACAATTGTAACCAACATCCACGTGTCTTAAATTTCACCGTCTAGGTCAATAGTGTTGGTCTTCAATTTCAATGGTTGTTTCAGTAGTGTCGGTCTTCAATTTAACGGTCTGTTTCAAAACTGTTGGTGTTCACTTTCAATGGCTGTTTCAATAGTCTACATATCAATTTTACTAACTTTATCAACACTGTTGGTCTTCGGTTTCACTGACGGTTTGCACAGTGTTGGTGTTCAATCTCACTGTGTTTCAACAGTGTTGGTCTTTACTTTCAATGGTTGTTTCAACAGTGGAGATCTTCAATTTCACAGTCAGTTTCAGCAGTGCTGGTTTTCAGTTTCAATGTCTGTTTTTGAACAGTGTTGATCTTTAACTAAACCGTGTGTTTCAATAGTGCCTATTTTAACACATCTAGTTATGACTTTCGATTAATGTTTCAAAAGAAAAAGTCTTCACTTTCACTTCTGTTTAAACACTATCAGTCTTCAGTTTCACTGTTTTCACAGTTTTGGTCATACCTTTCACTGTTTCTTTAAACACTGTTGGTATTCAATTTCGCTGACTTTTAACACTAATAGACTTAATTTTGACTCCTGTTTCAACACTATTGGTCTTCACCTTCACTGTCTGTTTCAACACTGTTGGTCTTCAACTTCACTGTCTGTTTCAACACTGTTGGTCTTCAACTTCACTCTCTGTTTCAACACTGTTGGTCTTCACCTTCACTGTCTGTTTCAACACTGTTGGTCTTCACCTTCACTGTCTGTTTCAACACTGTTGGTCTTCACCTTCACTGTCTGTTTCAACACTGTTGGTCTTCAACTTCACTGCCTGTTTCAAAACTGTTGGTCTTCAACTTCACTGTGTTAACACTATTTATCTGAAGTTTCACTGGTTGTTTCAGTGTTTACCAACACTGTTGGTATTCTATTTCACAGTCTGTTTTAATAGTTCTAGTCTTCAGTTTTACTGTCTGTTTCTACACTGTTGTTCTTCAGTTTGACTGACTCTTTTACACTGTTGGTCTTCAATTTCACTGGCTGTTTCTCTTTTAACACTGGGCGTTCAGTTTCACTGACTCTTATCACACTGTTGGTCTTCACTTTCACTGTGTCTTCCAACACTGTTGGTTTTCAGTTTCACTGTGAGATTCAACACTACTGGTCTTCACTTTCACTTCCATTTCAACACTATTGGTGTTGATTTCCACTGACTGTTTTCACACTGTTGGTCTTCACTTTCATTGGTTATTTCAACACTGTTTGTCATCAAGTTTATTATCTGTTTCAACACTATTGGTCTTCACTTTTACTGATTGTTTCAACTCTGTTAGTCTTCAGCTTCACTGTTTTAACACTATTTGTCTGCAGTTTCACTGGCTGTTTCAAAACTGTTGGTATTAAATTTCACTGTCTGTTTTAGTAGTACTGGTTTTCAGTTTTACTGTCTGTTGTTCACTGTTGGTCTTCGCTATCACTTCTGTTTCAACTCTGTTGGTCTTCAGTTTCATTGACTCTTTAACACTGTTCGTGTTTCACTGATTGTCTACACACTGTTGGTCTTGAATTTCACTGTCTGCTTCAACACTATTGGTCTTCAATTTCAATGTCTCTTTTAACACTCGGGTTCGCTTCCACTGACTGTTTTCACACTGTTGATGTACACTTCCACTGTATATTTTCACACTGTTGATGTACACTTCCATTGACTGTTTTCACACTGTTGATGTACACTTCCACTGACTATTTTCACACTGTTGATGTACACTTCCACTGACTGTTTTCACACTGTTGATGTACACTTCCACTGACTGTTTTCACACTGTTGATGTACACTGTCACTGAGTGTTTCAGTACTGTTGATCTTCAAGTACACTGTCTGTTTCAAAACTATTGGTCTTTACTTTCACTTTGTTTCATCACTGTTGGTCTTCAAATTCACTTTCTGTTTCAACAGTGTATTCCTTATTTTCGGTATGTTTCAACTGTGTTGATCTTCATTTTCACTTTATATTTTAAAACTACTGGTTTTCACTTTCACTGAATGTTTTAACAGTGTAATTCTTCAATTTCACTGACATTATAAACACTATTGGTCTTCGGTTTCACTGACAGTTTGGATTGTGTTGTTGTTCAATATCACTGTGTTTCAATAGTGTTGGTCTTCACTTTCACTGAATGTTTCAACAGTGGAGATCTTCAATTTCACTGTTAGTTTCAGCAGTGTTGTTTTCAATTTCAATGTCTGTTTTGAACAGTGTTTGTCTTTAATTTGACTGTCTATTTCAACAGTGTATGTTATCGCTTCAACTCTCTTTTAACACAACTAGTCTTCACTTTTAATGACTGTCTCATTAGAGTACGTCATTAATTTCACAATCTGTTTCAGCAGTTTTGGTCTTTACTTTCACTGAATGTTTTCATACTGTCGGTCTTCACTTTCAACACTATTGGATTTCACTTTCACTGAGTATTTCAACAATGTTGATCTTCACTTTTTACTGACTGTTTCCTTACTGTTGTTCTTCAATTTTACTGTTTTGCAACACTATTGGTGTTATGTTTGTCTGTCTGTGTCAACACTGTTGGTCTTCAGTTGCAATCTCTCTTTCAACATTATTGGTATTCACTTTAATTGAATGTTTTAACACTGTTGGTCTTCACTTTCACTTTTGTTTCAACATTGTTGTTCTTCAGTTTCAGTGACTGTTTTGACATTGTTGGTCTTCACTTTTACCGACTCTTTCAACACTCTTGGTCTTCAATTTCACTGAAGTTTTATGACTGTTTTAGTATGTTGCTGAGACTTCACGTTGCTGAAAACTCATTTTTGTAGTGTTCTGATGAGACTTCTTATTACTGATAACTTATGTTTTATGAGTTCTTGTGAAAATTCTGGTTACTGATAACTCATGTTTCTTGTTCTCTGGTGGGACCTTTGATTACTGATAACTCATGTTTGTAGTGTTCTGGTGACACTTTCGATTACTAATATCTCATCTTTGGAGTTCTCTGGTGTGACTTCTTGTTACTAAACACTCATGTTTGTAATCTTATGCTGATATTTCTTGATACTTATAACTCATGTTTGTGGTGGTGTGGTGGCACTTTTGGTTACTGAAAAATTATGTTAAAATGTTCTGGTGAGACTACTCATTGCTGATAACTCATGTTATAGTGTTATTCTGGTGAAATTTCTGCTCACTGATAACCCCTGTTTGGAGTTCTCCAGTGGAACTTCTGGTTACTGAAAACTCTTATTTGTGGTGTTCTTGTGAGACAAAAGGTTAGGAGATATACAGTGAATGGTCAGAAATAGACAGGATAACTGTGTGCTGAGCAGCTAAACTGAACTCAATTGGTCAGCTTTTCAAACATACCACAAATATTACAAAGTTTCTAAGTCAAGATAATGCAAGTGAAAATAATTATAAGTTAGAATAAAAATATAAGTAAAGTAAGTGTGTTAATGAGATTTTGGTTTTCTATGTTTGTATAGAAAGTGTTCTGTTAAGAACTACTCAACAATAACATACCGTTACGTCAGACGTTGATATGTGAATGACAATGTTATTAATTCATAACAATTTAGTGTAGTATATCCTGTTTGTTGTCAACATTATTCATACCTGTTATTACATTATTTAAATAGTTAATTTTGAACTTTGACTTTATCCGCTTTTTCAAACTCAGCGGGGGGAGAGGCCACCATAAACAGGAGACAGAGATGGACAGACACCACTGTTCATGATATATATATAACAAGTAGTAAATAATGTTCTCTGTCCAATCACATTCAAATATAGTCTGAAGCTACTTTCAAAGCCGGCCTTCATTGGTTGTTGTGCAGATACATTCTGTAATATCATACAAAAGTAAAATACAAAGAATGTCGTTAGTAAACCACTAAGAAAATTGTACAAAAAACGAGACATGAGTAATTAGTATGTGAAGAAATGAAAATTAGTTAACAAATACAATCATAGGTAGATTGTTTACTGGAGAAACTCGTCAGAGTTTACATGTTAACAAAAATGAAAGTCTGGTCTACTGGAAATGCTTGTCAAAGTTTACATGTTAACAAACATGAAAGTCTGGTCTACTGGAAAAACTCGTCAGTTTACATGTTAACAAACATGAAATCTGGATTGATATTAATTCTTCTTTGTGACATGTACTGAATAAATGTTACAAAACTAAAGAATCTAAAATATTTCTGAGTAAAACTGTTAGTATACATTTAGTATTATGTTTTACTTAAAGTTTAAAATTTGATACGTGGGTTGTGCACCCAACATCTGAAAGATGCTCCCAAATCGGGGTAGGATTAAAAAAAGCTGTTAGTTATAAAGATAGATTAAAACAAAAAAGCACACAGCAATGCGGTGATAGATAATTGTTTTTTATAACTCATAAATTATGTTATAGTTCCATATTAGTTTAACACCATATTACGCATGGGATTTATCCTAACTAAAAACATCCGAATTTATCTTTATTAATGGCTTGTCGGCCCGGCATGGCCAAGTGTGTTAAGTCGTTCAACTCGTAATCTGAGGGTCACTGGTTCCAATGCCTGTCGCGCAGGACATGTTCGTTTTCTCAGCTGTGGGGCATTATAATGGTTCGGTCAATCCCATTATTCGTTGGTAAAAGAGTAGCCCAAGAGTTGGCGGTGGATGGTGATGACTAGCTGCCTTCCTTTAGTCACACACTGCTAAATTAGGGACGGCTTGCACAATAGCCCTCGAGTAGCTTTGTGCGAAATTCAAAACAAAATCATAGCTTGTCTATATTTCACGAGTAAAGACGGTAAAGCCTGTTGTATTCAAAAACCGAACGCCATCTCGTAGTACGAGTTAATACAATATTAGATTGTTCATGAAAATAATCAGAAAAGTTGAGTAGCTCATGGTTTTCGTTTATAAAGCAAAATAGTGAAGAAACAGGACACGGACTGGCATTAGCACTTAAAGAAACTATACACATCAAACAGCTTTAACCAACACCAAATATCATGTAGTCTTCATTAAAATAGATATTTTAAAATATGTACAGCATGTTTTACTGTCAGTAATTTACTTTATATGTATTTTAGTTTTGTTTAAATTATTGTTATTTCAGAAATATATTTTATTTATTTAGTTAGAAATTATGCATTTTTTATTTTGCTTTGAATACTGAAGATGGAATCTGTAAAATACTGAAAACTATTATCTGTCTCCTTCTGTTATATCAACGTATTTCTTCATCTTCAATATAGTTATACTATATTTCTCCATTTTAGTGAACGAAACCAAACTTTGAAAAATTCGTTAGCTTATCAGATTTATCTAAAGCGACTATTGGTTTGTTTGAATTTGGCTGAATGCTACACGAGGGCTATCTGTTATAGCCGTCAGTAATTTAGCAGTGAAAGAAAACAGGAAAGGTACCAAGTGATCACCACCCAGTGTTTTACAAAGGAACTGTTGGATTGATTGTAACAATAAACCGCCCAGTCACGTGTCATAAAGATAATGTTTGGTGGGTAAAAGTTGGATCAAGCACTTCGAACAAAACATCAACAGAACATAAATTTTATTGGAAAAGTTCAAAGTGTGCTGTACTAACCTTAGAATGATTGTTAACAGTGTTGATTACAACAATGTACTAAACAAGTGGAACAAATGGAACGAAGACAAATTGTTCAGTGTGAACATGTACAAAATTTGAGGATGAGGTGACTGACTAACAGCATTCAATTCTAGTTTCATCCTGGTGACCACATTGTTAACCTATATAATTATAACATAAATAATCAGTGTAAACTAGTCCTAATTAAATTTCTTATTTTAACGAAAATTACTACTTGATCAAAAAATTGTTTATTGTTGTTAACTCTACCACATCATCAATGTCCCTTAATTGTGTGTCACCCAGCGTGAGAAAAGGTTCCAGACACAACTGAGAAATAGAAATGTCGTAAACATTTTAGAAATGATGATACGACATCAGGTGAACCATCACAGTGTATAAAGTTGTTGTTATTAATGATGATACGACATCAGGTGAACCATCACAGTGTATAAAGTTGTTGTTAGTAATAATAATACAACACCAGGTGAACCATCACAGTATATTAGGTTATTGTTATTAATGATGATACGACACCAAGTGAACAACCACAGTATATTAAGTTGTTGTTAGAAATGATGATACGATACCGGGTGAACAACCACAGTATATTAAGTTGTTGGCTAGAACTGGTGATACTGGGTTGCCCATGCTTAGGCCGTTTGTTTGTATATAGTTTTGGTTGTTGAACATGAAGTTTGTCTTTATCGTGGTGAATTCTATGAGGGTTGCTAACTGGTTACTGGGAATTTCTATAGTTGGGTTAGGGTCTCGGATATAGAGTTCTAAGGCTATCTTGCAGGCTTCAGTGGTTGGAACTTCTGTAAAGAGGGATATAACATCGAAACTGGCCATTAAGGCTTTATGATTAGGTTGATTTAGATTAGACTTGAAATTAAAAGAGTTTTTGATAAATGAGCTGGCTGATGTTACATATTTGGAGAATGCCCATGCTATGTATTTACCAAGGTTGTAATTAAACGATTCATATGTTGACATTATTGGTCGTAATGGACAATCTGGTTTATGAGGTTTGGGGATGCCGTATATTTGCGGTGTGCGTGAGTCGGTTTTACGTAGGTAGGAATAAAGTGTTTGTGAAATTGTGTTGGCTTTTTTCATTTGTAGTAGTAATTTGTTCAGTTGCGTCTCGTGTGTCTTTGTTGGATTTGTGTGTATTGGTTTAAATTTGTTCGTGTCTGATAGGATGTTATTCATTTTTTGGATGTATTCATTCGTGTTCATTATGACTATAGCGTTACCTTTACCTTGATCAAGGTAAAGACAAACTTCATGTTCAACAACCAAAACTATATACAAACAAACGGCCTAAGCATGGGCAACCCAGTATCACCAGTTCTAGCCAATATTTTTATGACACAAGTTGAAACACAAGCAATTAACACAGCATTACATCCACCACTATACTGGTATAGATGTGTAGATGACACGGTTGCGGGATTCAAATCTACAGAACACATACTTAATTTTTTCAATCACATTAACTCTATACATCCCAACATCAACTTCACATGTGAACAGGAAGAAAACAATCAAATATCATTTCTTAACCTCAAAATTACAAGAACTGATACACAATTTCAAACAGAAATCCACCGAAAAATCACCCATACTGGACTATACATTCCTTGGGACTCAGCACATGAAACAAAACAAAACTCAACATACTAAGAAACCAAATAAACACAGCCATAAAACTATGCTCACCAGATAAAATTAACGATGAATTAGACAAATTAAAACAATACTTCACCAACATCAATAAGTTTCCTCCACAAACCGTAGAAAACATTATACGCACACACCTAGACAGAAAGCAAAATCAACCAACTAAAGTAAATACAGCTCACGAATCAAAAACCACGAAACCATATACTGCTGTATACCATATATTCCCGACATCAGCAAACAAATAACCAACATTTGGCAAAAATTAGTAACAAAATATGACATTCCAATTAATACCAATTTTATTCAAAACCCGGCACAAAACTGAGGTCTATACTATGTAAAACTACACTGACAAACACCACACCAACATTATTTATAAAATACAATGTGATAACTGCCACGACTTCTATATTGGAGAAACAAGTAGAAAAATGGAAACCAGATTCAAAGAACATAAAAGTCACCTTCACACGTTTTCGAACACTGCAAGTCAAATAAACACAACATAACCATAGAAAACACTCAAATACTAAATAAAGAAACAAACATAAACAAACGTAAAATTAAAGAAGCCTTACTTATACAACAACTTAAACCCAAAATAAACCAATATAAAGGAACGCCTTTATACCTATATTAATATAATAAAAAAAAATATATATATATTCAAACATCTAATACCGCCCTCTACATTTCGACACACAGTTACACAACCCCTTTCAAACATGTGGTCAGCTTCCGGTCAGTTACCTCTTTCTTTGTGAACCTGACGATGACCGAAGAAGGTCGAAACGTTGTTCGCTCTTCTATGTAAAGTGTTTTCTCAGCCCAAACGAGCCGTTTTGCATATAAATTTCTCAACAAGTGGGTTTCTCGTCATCACTGATTACTTCTACTATTTGTTTAATTCATGAAACTAAATTATAAAACAGCTTACCCACCGCCTTAACATAGTCTCCTATGGCACAGCGGTAAGTTTAAGTAGTTACAACGTTCAAATGCGGAGTATTATTCACAAGTGAACAAAGCAGATACATCAATGTGGCTTTGTTCTTGTAAAAAAACAACAACATATTTTTATCGTTATGTCATATCATAGAAATAAAATATTCTGTCGTTCAGCTTTAATGTTATGAAATAAGAAACTCTCTAGAAACGGTGAGCATTAGAAACATCACCACGTGATTTTGATATTTTAATGATAATGTTAGAAACCTTGATAACCTCGATTTGTAGTATTACATATAGTTATAATTTTGTTTTATTTATTTTACTCAGTTATAAAGAAATGATGTTAAACACCTTTATTTAGAATACAAAGCGGATCACGATATTTACGTTTCTACTTTGAGCTCAACCTTAGTTTAAGGCAAAAGAAAACATACCATTTAATCAAAATTACATAAGAAGCTTTTTTGTCAACGAGATCCGAACCATAAGCTCTCGGATTTATAGTTCTGACCAAGTTAATGAAACCTAAAAATGAGTTTAGTAATTATTTTGTAACTGACACAGAAAATATAATAACAGAAAGAAATAGCGAAATTAGAAGAATTCTTAACATGACTGGAACTGAATTCTATATACTTTATTATTACAGCAAGTGACGCTGCTTTTATAGTAGATGGCACTGCTTCAAATTATATTTATGAGTAAAGATGACATTCAGTTTTTAGTATTTTCATAATTATTGTAATTACGTGTTCCAAAATACTGACTCCATAATATTATATGAAATATAAATAGTTTTGAAAACATATTGATTCATAACGATAATATATAAGTATTATGAAATCCTTTGTCACTGTGTTATAATGAATTTTATTCGTCACTATCTCTCTATTTGAGAACCAAGCTAATAAACATCACTTCAATAAAACTGTTAAAATTACTTCAGTACTCAGGTCAACCAACGATGTTACTGAACACATCACAAAATATAATATTATTTCACACTTTCGTTAGTTTTGAGTTCGTCAATAAAAACCTCCTCCTACTATTTGTTTCTAAACCAATCTTCTTTATTGTTTTCAGGATAACATATTATGTAAAATTCAGTTATATATTTTAATTCGATACCATTTGTCAAGTTTAGTTATAACACTGTGATTACATGTGTACATTCCAGATAGTACATGAAAAACCTAACCATCAGAATGAAACACATTTTGACCAACTGTTGGATAAATATAACCAGGGTAATAATACAAGGACAGTTGTGTAACTTGGGTAGTAATACAATGGCAATTGTGTAACCTGGTTAATAATACAAGGACAGTTGTGTAGAGATTTTCTTCCTTCGTCGACATGTGATGGGTCTGTGAGAAAATATCCATTGAGGGAAAGATTTGTGCATTACATTAAATCTCCAGTCACCCGATCCCTCGTCTTCTCACATCTGAACACATTCACTGTCTACAAGCGGTATGTTATTAATTCCTGTTTGAACTTTTATGTAACGATATATCCTATAGTTTAACATGAACTTCCGTTGCTGATTGTTTCATATTGATGAAGCCATACTATACTTAACAGTTAGTCTATAGAAGGATAGTGTTTACTATGTAACGATATATCCTATAGTTTAACATGAACTTCCGTTGCTGATTGTTTCATATTGATGAAGCCATACTATACTTAACAGTTAGTCTATAGAAGGATAGTGTTTACTATGTAACGATATATCCTATAGTTTAACATGAACTTCCATTGCTGATTGTTTCATATTGATGAAGCCATACTATACTTGACTGTCAGTACTAACAGTACATTGGTGTCAGCTTCTAAGTATGTAAAATTGAGGCTGGCATTTTCTTCTGTACTTAACTAAACCTGTAACCCGGATTAGTTAGAAATCCCTTTGAGAAAACATCTTGGAAATGGTATGTAGTAAATTTTAATAGAATAAATAATGTTATTTATTGGCAGAATTTTGAAACTAAACTAACAAATAGTTCTTCCATTTGTAAGCAACATCAATAGATTAAAACAATTTATAGATCATATGCCAGTATCTCTGAAAACAGAGTACATCCAAGATAATTGACAGAAATAGAATATCGTAAATCAGATAAATATTTAACACTAAACTACCAGTTCCATTATTTCGAATATTCGTTTATCGGATTAGACATAATGTTCAAGGATTTAATTATTTTATTCATTTAAAAATAGAATTACGTTTAATTAGGAGTTATATTACAAATTTTGAATACAAAATTAATACTTATTGTATGTTACAACTTAATTTTGGTGTTAAAAAGCCTGATATGGTCAGGTGGTTAAGGTAATCGACTCATAATTCGAAGGTTGCAGGTTCGATTCCTTATCCCACCCATAATGCTCGCTCTTTCAGCCACGTTCAGCAGTATTTACTTCCATTATTCGTTGGTAAAAGAGTAGTCCAAGAGTTAATAAGTAATTATGTAGTCTTACGTTACAAAATTGGGAACGTCTCGTATAAATAACCCTCGTGTAATGTTGCGCCAAAAACGAACATAAAAACGAACTAATTAAGCAGAAAAGGCTTGATTTTATAACACAGAAAATGAACTGCTGTTAAATTTTCTTTGACAACAGTTGTTTCTTGTAATAAGCGATCGTTCTACAAAGTAGGATATTCTATCTTAAGATCACCTACGAAACGTTGTTCTTATCAATAAAAGTGTTGATACCCGTAGTAGCCGTTCTGAAATATAAAGGCAGACATCATAGTATTATTATCATTGACAAAAAATATTATTTCAAGAGTTGTCTTCCTACACACCAGACGGAAGCTAATTTTGTGAAGAAATTTAACTCAAAAAATATTGACTTCTTATATTTTAATCAAATACAGAATTAGTAAACACATTCAATATTATTAGATTTGTATTTTCAATAATCAGCTAAATTAACTTCGAGTGGGGGACCAAATGAACATCAGAATTAAAGTTTTGATGATTTAGAACATGTGAACTTTTTACCAAATTATTGGAAAGCTTCCAAAAATTTTAACCGAAACAACTTAAAAACTTCCAGATAAAACTATCTTGATTTGATACATTAAATTTCATTATTTGTGTAATTATTGATTTAATACCTTCCAACGTACGTGGAAGACAACTAATATAACCTAATACATAACCAGACAAAGAAACTAATTACCAATATGTGTTACAAAATGTGATATTTCACCATTCTTAATATGTAATATGTCGTTTGAACACCGACATCTCATTCTTCTGGTTTATATTATTTTAATCTCTATTACTATTATTTTATTACTTTATGTGAGACTGGCGAAGGTAGGATAAGACTGACAGATGTAAGGTTCCTCAGTCACCTCCAAAATCTAGAGTACATTTTATATCCCACATTATAGTCTCTACACTGGAATTATTTCAATTTGTATATCATTTTTTATATCTGTTTTGGATTGTTGTTGGTTATAACAAACTAATATCAATCAGAGGTTTTCATTTGCTGTTTTTAACTCAGTCCTTAGTTTTGATTCATTTAACTTAACACTTCAGTATTAATATTCTAGCTACACGCACACAGACACACATTTACCTTCCGTTGAGAAACTGGTAAGGTGGAGAACTGATATTACTAAATTCTGGGTTTCGATTCCCTGCGTGTTTACAACTAAGATAGATCTTAGTTATCTTTGTGTTTAACAACAAGCAAAAACAAGAATTATTTATTTTTTATTGATAACAAAATTCCATATGGATACTAAAGTATCCTCAGAATATATCGCTTTCTTTTAAACTTTAAACCACATGCTTCCTGGTCTTCGAATTCCAAAACCACCTCCAGCTGCACTTGCAAATCTACCTCCAAATCCACTACTATTAGAACAACAATATGAAGGAGGAACATCACAATGAACAAAATTTGTTGTACATGCGATGCCCTCTCGGAAATTTCCCACTAGTTCAGGTAGTAAACAAAGTGACGTCATTAGAATATATATCGCCTATAATATTTTATAATGATTTTTAAATTGTCACTGTTTATCTACTTGTGAAGCCAAGCTAATAAACATTATATTCATAAAACTATTAAAATTACGTCAATGCCAAGGTCAACCATTGATGTTACAAAACACGTCACAAAAAATAGTCATCTTTAACAGTTACGTTAATTTGACTAGTTTGTCAGTAAAAATCTATTATTATTAATGTATAAACCAATCTACTTTCTTGTTTCCAGAACAGTATCTTATATCAAATTTCAACTTTCCGTTTGTCACTAAAAGTACATAAATATTATCTGTAAAAACAGATTAAAAGTAATTTTTCGTTGGTTAGCTTGCACACTAAATAACGTATTTTCTACATCGTGGAAGACGAACCCTAATTTGTGACAGAGAATTCTAATAAAATAAATTGACTTTACAACTAACACTTTAATATATCCTTGACTTTCTTCAATTTACTGAGTAAAGACATAATATATTCCACAGTATACCGACAATATTAGTTCAATTGTTTTATACTGCTGAAGATACTTGTAGTTAGTAAGTAATGACATTATGATCTGTATGAGAAGCCGATTTGAGTAGATCCCAAGCTAACCTCTTGTCTTAACCCATCACTCCTGTCTTGGGACACTCATTGGGATTTTAAGATATTTTTAAAGAAAAAATGTGCGTATTACATTGTATAAAATACGGTATATTGTTCTCACAGCTGTGGATTGTATGTCACAACAAACACGACCACAGCACAAGATCAGTCATCTAAACAGCTGTCGTATTAATGTAATTAATATTTTATACACTCGTTAATTTACAAAAAACAAATCTGAAACAATTATCTGTTATTTTGTTGTCTATATTACTCACTTTCAGTTTGATATTCAGTTGTAGCAACAAATGCAATTTAAATTAAAATATTTACTTTAAAAGTTACAAGAACAAATTTTATAAAAATGCATGGTTGTGTCACCCTGTTTCACACATGTAATCATTTTGAAATAATTTAATTTCTCACTTTAAATTGCTGTGAAATATATAGTCGTCAAGAGTAGTATATTATTTTTTACATTCTTTCATTACAGACAATATTCAAATGTTTGGATACACGTTGTTGTTATAAACTTACCTTCATTAAATATTATGTTACAAACCTCCGTTAGTAACAAGAACTAAACATTGTGGCACTTTCTTAAACGATAAAGACAAACGTAGCTTATAATTGATATTTCTATCATACCATTTAAACTGTTTGTATGAATTCAGTGTTAAAGAATTTATAATCTCGGCCCGGCATGGCCAAGCGCGTAAAGCGTGCGACTCGTAATCCAAGGGTCGCGGGTTCGCGCCCACGTCGCGCTAAACATGCTTGTCCTCCCAGCCGTGGGGGCGTATAATGTGACGGTCAATCCCACTATTGTAAAAGAGTAGCCCAAGAGTTGGCGGTGGGTAGTGATGACTAGCTGCCTTCATTCTAGTCTTACACTGCAAAATTAGGGACGGCTAGCACAGATAGTCCTCGAGTAGCTTTGTGCGAAATTCCAAAACAATTTATAATCTCACCTGGAGTTGATTCCAACAGTGTCGTAAACATCAAAAGTAAAATAATTGTTGTAGTCTTCATTTCTCTGATCTGTTAAAATCAGTATTAATGTGGTTAGTGAAATGTAACTTTTAACGAAGCCTAAAATAAAAGCTCGAAACTTAGTACAGCCCAAGACTTCCATATCTTACTAGCTTCAGATATATCAGAACAGAGATACTTTTTATAAACGGAAGTAGAGTTACAAAAGAAACAAGTTCACGATTTATCACAGGAACACTAAAACCATTATAATAACTGGACAACATCTAATGTAAGATTTCTAAAGGATAAAAATAACATTTTGTAAATACCGTTTAACAACAAAAATAATTTTATATTTATTTTTTTCTTTTATTTGAGGTTTTGAACTTACTAAAACATGAAAGTAAAACTTCTTTAATAAAAAAATGTTTTTATCTAAGAACAAAACCAGATCGATCAACCAAAACACACAGAATTAAAGTTTAACAATGAATAGAAAAACGTTGAAGTTATCATGACTGTGGTAAAATATTGACTTATAAAATGAAAACAAAATATTAGTTTGCGTTAACATGATAAAAATAATTATTCATATAAGTATTTAAGATCTGTACTTTGTTTAATCTTAATTATAATTACTATTATAAAGAAATACTCTCAAACAAGATATAAAAATTATATTACCAAGGAGTGTTGAATTATTAGGTACTTCGACTACGTTGTATTGAGTTCTACTACGTTTTATTGGAATGTAAATATGCAGTTTGACCACGGTCCTGATACTCAGGTTTTATTGTTGAATTTTAGATGTGATGCATAGTTCTGAGAACATCACAACTAATCAGAATGTTTCTCGTAACATTGACGTCAAGAATAAATTACAATATTTTTGAGACATGCAGAGAGACAGACTAAGCCAATAGGAAACAGTCAGTCATTATTTGTTATTTACATGTGATACATTTCTGTTAAAGTGGCTCATGTAGTGGTGGAATGACTTTAAAATTGTAAGTGGTAAGGAAGATGTGTGATTAGGGTAAAATGGATAGTAACATGTAAGTAGTTGTGTTTCATGGATATTCACAAATGGTTTATATATCAATAAATCGTGTGGAACACACGTAGCTTTTGTAACATCAGAACAAACGAGTCTCGATGTGCGATATTATAGACAAAACGTAGTTATTTTAACTTTAGAACACACAGGTGTCTATAAAGACATTTATTTAACCATAAGTATACAGGCTAACTCAATGATTTTTATATCCTAATCATGTTGACACGCTGTTTGATTCTTTGTTTAACTTTTAAATTTCCCACAAATTTATACGAGAATTATCTGCGCCAGCCGTCCTCAAGTTACCTGAGTGAGATAAGAAGGAAGGCTAATAGCCATCACCATCCACCATCAACTGTTAGTTAATAAGAAGGAAGGCTAATAGCCATCACCATCCACCATCAACTGTTAGTTAATAAGAAGAAAGGCTAATAGCCATCACCATCCACCATCAACTGTTAGTTAATAAGAAGGAAGGCTAATAGCAATCACCATCCACCATCAACTGTTAGTTAATAAGAAGGAAGGCTAATAGCCATCACCATCCACCATCAACTGTTAGTTAATAAGAAGGAAGGCTAATAGTCATCACCATCCTCCTCAACTGTTAGTTACTTTTTATTTACAAATTCTGGGATCAACCGTTACTTATAACCCCTCTTTGGCTGAATGGGCAAACAAGTTTCATGAGACGGGGATTCATACTCGTTACATTAAGAATTCGAGTCACTCACCACCTAGCCGTATCAGGACGGTATACATACACTTAGTTCAGTGTGACGACATACTCTTGTTTGTCACATGACAGATGTCATTTGTACAGTTTTATGATATACTACAGTTCCAAACATGTGAAACTCTTATCTAATTATTTATTATGGTTAATCTGTTGTCTTCTTTACATGTATATATTTAGAAAATTTAGAGATTGCGAAATTTTCTTCTCCTCAGATTCTCAGAGGACAAAGTTTCTCATCATTTTGATGTTGTTTTGTGTGGAAATAGAAAACAAAAATATTTTAATGTCTTCAGTTACGTAGTGGCTCAGGTGAAGATTTTGTAAACAACTATGAAAGTAACGTTGAAACGTTGGTTTTAAGTGGCAAGATTTCAAAGTAACCCAGGTATAGAACGTGTGAAAAAACACCATGAGCCAGGACATTCTGTTCTCACGCGCTTATCAGGGAACCAAACTCTCCGCTTCAGAAAAAACTCTCATCACAAAGATTGATTTTTTAACGTTATACACAACAATACATAGATTGATAACAATGTAACGTGATAAGAACATATTTAACATTAACAATACGTGATAGAACTGTTGAACATAATATCTCTGTAATGATCAAATTAGTGTATAATAAAAATACGTCGGCAGTCGCTTGTTTCTTTTGGAATTTTGCGCAAAGCTACACGATGGTTATCTGTGCAGGTCGTCCCTAATTAAGTATTATAAGACTAAGGGGAAGACAGCTAGTCATCACCCACCACCACCAACTCTTAGGTTGCTCTTTAACAACGAGAAGTGTGATTGATCGTTACTGTATAACGCCCCTGCGGCTGAAAGGGCGAGCACATTTGGTGCGACGGGGATTCCTGAGATTACGAGTCTTACCCACCAGTCCATGCCGGGCCTTTTTTTAATTCATGAAGCTAAATTCTAAAACGGCTGACTCAACACCTACACACAGCTCCCTAGAGTACAGCATAAGATTAAGTAGTTACACAACAGAAACACTATTGTGAATTTGTTCTTAAAACAAACAAAGTGTTCAGATATTTATACTGTTCTGTCACAGTAACAAAACATGGTATATATATCTTTATTGGTACGAAACAAGAAAATCTTCACAAGCAGTGAATATTAAAAATATACAATAGTACTTATAATATGAACCATGATGAGCATCTATATTTAACATTTACCAAATATAAAACTTTCATAACACTTTTTGTTTCTACTGATAATTTAGTTTTAATAACTGATTGAATCTTCTCTTGCTTAGCTGTTAGCGCGATAATTTACCTCACACATCACAGGCCACTTGTTATTTCTGTTCACATTTAATGATAAAAATTCCGAATAAAATATTTCACTAGAAATTGCTTTTGAAATGTTTTATAGAAATATAACAATTGTTGTAAATATTGTATTAGCCTCTAGAATTTACCGTCTTGGAAACTTAAAGCGTTAAAACTTTTTAGGTTAACTTCAAAAATTGCTTTTTAAAAAGTAGAGGACAGTACGAAAATTTAAGTGTCATTCGATTATTTAAAAACCTTAATCAATATAAAAAACGATACATTTTTAATTACTGTTTTTGTTTCTATAACTACACCATCTGTAAGAGTCTTAGTGCACTAATATGTTCTTTTTCATTTGTTAATTTCGTACGAAGCTAGCTGTCCCTACTTTTGAAATCTTAGACAGCTTGTAAAAAACCACCTTCCTTCCTAACTGTCGGAATATACCGGGATTAGTCCAACTGTGAGACATACATAACCTGAGGTAATGATATAAGAACAAGGGTGTAGACTTTTTTTCCACCACCGACAAAATTACACGTGATGGGTCTGTGAGTGGGTGTGTGTTTTCTTAAGATCGGGCTATCATCTGAGCCCACCGAGGGGAATCGAACCCCTGATGTTAACGTTGTAAATCCGTAAACATACCACTATATTAGCGGGGGGCAATATATAATCTGCGCTACACACTCTGCGGGGGGAAATTTCCACTGAAGGAATGTTTTGTACATTAAATTTCTAGACCTCCCCCTTCATGTTTCTCTACACATTTGTCAAACACCATTAATGTCTGTTTACAAGGAATTCAG
Source organism: Tachypleus tridentatus (assembly GCF_004210375.1). Classification (NCBI taxonomy): domain Eukaryota; kingdom Metazoa; phylum Arthropoda; class Merostomata; order Xiphosura; family Limulidae; genus Tachypleus; species Tachypleus tridentatus. The sequence goes on along the minus strand of NC_134832.1, from coordinate 157,941,594 downwards.
AGAGACATCATGAGAAATCAAAATATACGGAAGTCCGAAAAGTTGCATCCAGTGTCTATGAGGAGTATATTATTAATTCCTATTTGAACTTTTACATCACGATATAGCAGACAGGATAACACAGACGTTTGTAGCTGAAGGTATTATATGGTGTTTAACAGACAGGATAACACAGACGTTTGTAGCTGAATGTATTATATGGTGTTTAATAGACAGGATAAAACAGTCGTTTGTAGCTGAAGGTATTATATGGTGTTTAATAGACAGGATAACACAGATGTTTGTAGCTAAAGGTATTATATGGTGTTTAATAGACAGGATAACACAGATGTTTGAAGTTGATGGTATTATATTATATAGTGTTTAACAGGGTTGAGCTTTGCATTTTCTTTTATATTTAGCTAAACCTTTTTCATGCATAAACCTAATTCGTTTAATATACAATTAATATTTTCATTTTAATTTCTTTCCCTAATTTAGAATATGATTTAAAATTGTTCTTTAAGAACAGAACTCTGCGACGTTGATTAAAGCAATTAAGAATCTTATTATGAAACGTGTCAATTGCCAATGTACTAATATTCTATTGAAATATTGTAATGACGTTAAAGTTGTACAAATTATATTAAGATTGCTGTTACTTATTGGTTAGCTCATGTTACTTTTGATACAAGTGTATTGATAATCATAGCTACAGACATGTTTATGAAAATTAAACTGTTCATTTTTTCAGTATTATAATTCGTAAACGAGAGAGTCTCAAAGTATTACTGCGTTGCCAAGACAGGAATTCAGGAAAAGACAGAAACTTCAAGTTTGTAAAATATTCACCAATTAGAGATTCTAGTGTAGAACGTGTGGAAGATGCAGAAAAATCTACAAGAAGTTCTGCAACGACAAATTTATCAGAAATTTGTGACGTGAGTGTTAAGAAATTTTGTTCAAGATCTTATTAAGTAATTATAGAATGAATACAAAAATGTAAGTTGCTTTTTGTTAGTGTGAAGCATAAGCCCATCCAAACGAAATCCGATTTTTAGTATTATAAGCCTTCAGATTGAACACTGAGGTGCTGGAGAAAAAAAACTTGAAATAAACAGTGGCGAGATCGAATCTCGTCATCGAACATGACTGTCATTACAGCCTTATAGCCATTATACTGTGACGATCAGTTTCACTGTTCATTAATAAATAGTAGCACATGTCTTGTCTGTCACTTAAAATTAGGGACGGATAGCGAAGATAACCCTAGGCTTGTACAACATTCAACAACAACAAAAAACAATAAAACCGATACAAAAGTTATCTGTATCACTCGTCGTTAGATTGAAAGCAGCTAGCCAACACACCAGCCGTCACACATACTTGAACTACTAATATCGAATTATGGGACTTCATCGTCACTCTTATAACACACTCATAGACAGAAAATCTAGAAAGTAAATTCGAAGTAATGGAATTTGAACTGTGCGCCCATTCTAGCTGTTAAGGCACATTTGACAAGTGATTATATCAAATTTAACGAAACAATAATCTTAAAATGTACCATATCAAATACTAAATCTACTGATACAAAATACACATTGCCAACGGACTGAATCCTGGAAAAGACCGACTTTATAAGTATTGTTCTCACACTTTAATAAATATTTAATTTATATTCTAATTTGAATATACAGACTCAAGACCACTCTTATGGAATGACAAATCATTGTTCTGAATGAGATTCAAATTTGCTTCAAGTTTGACTCTTTGACTTTAAGGAATTAGTTCATCAACGTATTTTTTTGTGATATTCAAGATTGTTTTATTACATTTTATTATTAAATTAGGTTGAAGTTTGACTTTACGACCTCAAGGTAGGCCTGACATGGCCAGATGATTAAGGTACTCGACTCGCAATGTGAGAGGCGGGGACTTGAATCCCCGTCTCCTTCTAGCTATCGGCATGTTAAAAAGTTACGGTCAAATCCACTATTTGTTTGTAAAAGAGTAGCCCAAGAGTTGACGGCTGGTGGTAATAACCTCTATTCTTTCACTGCTACATTATAGAATTTTAACATCGAAGATTTTAAGTGAAATGAAAAACAAACGACTTTTAGGAAGTTGTTCATCACCGTATGATATTTAAGATATTTTTTAATATTTCAATAATAAATAAATTATATAAATTCGTTTTACAGTCTCAGATATATGAGCATTAACTTAGTAGCTAAAGTTTCTATTACGTCCTTCCTGCATTACAAGTGTTGGTGGACCAGTTTTTTAACTGTTTTGCTACTCGGTTATCACGTACACAAAGTGAAGTTAGCTGTGAAGTTAAGATGAACGTAAACTGATATTGATAAATCATCATAAGCACTGAAAGTAATTTGGCATTAATCACTTTTTCTGTATTTGAATACTACTCGAAATTTCTTTATTTTCTTAAAATGACAAACCACTATATATCTATATATAGGACAGATTAATATTTACACTAAATATTGCTCGGAGAAAATCTTAAAAACCACACGTCTGATATTTAAAAATGAAATGAGTTTAATGTATTTTTAACATCAATGTTAATACATTTGAGTTACTTAATTACGAATGTTTTTCTGTTAAATAAGGATATTATTTATTTTATGTGACCGATTTTGTTTCAGGCAAATATATTATTAACATATTTTTTGTGTTTATTTCACAAGGATAACAAAAACCCAATGATTTCAAGTGAAATTGATGGATTGCCGAAAACTGAAATTACCAACCAACTCTTTAAACCTGTCGATGAGAATCATTCAAAACAGCCACAAAGAAATTTATCACATAAAGTAAAACCGAAGTTGAAAATATACAAACACCTTACAATTATAGACGTTCAAGCTTTCGATAAGGGTGACTACAGCGGTAATGTAATTTACTGAAAAGAAGACATCAGTTCACAAACCAAAGAACAAATTGTTGGACACAAACTATTGGAAACTATTTTATTAATTAGTAAATATTAAACCATATTAAATGTTTCATAATTTCACACAGTGTTTATTTCAAACACAAATAAACCTTTATATTAAAAAAATCTTGGAAAGTGTTTTCATTGTTATGAAAACTGTAGAATATCGTTTGAGATGAGAAATCAAAAGTTTTAATTTATTTTTGTGTATTTTAAGGTAACAATAATACATCGACCTGCAATACATAAAAATATATTTTTCTTATATATATACACCTAAACACTATTTCAAATTGATCTTCACTAATTTTTTTCTGTACGTTTCGATGTATCTGACGATTCTTTTGGAAAATATATTAACAAATCAGCTTTTACAGAAAACTTATAAATACTATAACATATTTATCTATAAAACTAAATGTTCATGAGCTTGTGTTGGTTCTGTTACATGATTTAATTCCCTTGCTTTTGTCAAATTCGTGGTGTTTAGGATATGGTTAAATACATACGTTAAACATTATTCCTTTCATTAAGTTCCCTGCCCTCCTGGACAGTTCAGAAGCAAAAAACAGGAAGAATGTGTCCCGTGTTCCAAGGATCATTACAGTGATTATTTTGGATCATACAAATGTTCGGCTTGTCCTGGAAGACGATTTACGAACCCCGGACCCTCTTCACGGGATGCATGTAAACGTAAGTCTTATTACATACTTATAACCGAACTAAGAACCACTTTGTCTCAGGTATATTTAGAAATTCTATTGCTGCAAATGTTTAACTTTCAAATAACTTTAGATATTCTAGTCAGTATCATTAACAAGTCATGTTATTTATGTAGTTTAATGTTATCCACTTCTTATATTGTGAATAAACCATCTTACGTTATGAACTTTATACCAAGTTCAGACAAGTGACCTGTTTCTACTATTCAAACAAATTATTTTGTTGTGATTTTATTCTATGGTACTTCTAATTTTATTAGATTTTTTTTTTGAAACGGAGGTTTGACTGGTTTTTGTTTCGATGTTCTATATCAGTTACCTTTTAGGATTTTATTTTCTCTTTTTCGTTAGTTTTAATGTAACTTAAGTTATTTTTATTATCACTGTTTATTCTTAATTTTCTCCGACTTTCATGTTTTTTTGTTTAAAAATACGTTTGTTTTTTGTCTATGATCTGAATTATGCGTTCTCACAATACAGAATATAAAATACAATAGCGTATTGTTGCATTCTGCAAGTTATGGCACATTAGGCCACATGCTTAGCATCTTATATCCGAATGATTACAAAAAAATTCCGAAATGAAAATATTCTTGTGTCATGGTTGGTAACTTCGTAGAAGTGAGAACAATGTTTTAAAAGGGGGCTCAGTTTTCCAATAAATCAGAAAAAACTTCAGAATTCGACAAGTTAGGAGTATAGGGGGCTCTAATCTATCCTGTACAACTTCATCATTTATTATGATTACTGAAGAGAAGAAACAATTGAAAAACAACATAATTGTGATGAAGCTGGACACATATTTCTATTGTTGACAGAGTAATAAACAATAATTTGACTTAACAAAGGATTATAGGTTAAAGGTTTACAAATCAGCAACTGTTTTCATTTGGCAAATGATTGAAACAGTGGGAATGAAACTATATCTTCAAAGTCCACAGTGTAACGATACAATGGACATTTATTCATTTAGCCGTTTTAAAATTGGTATTAGAATCCGATATACAGAGAAGAGTAAAATTTGAAAAGTGTTTCTGGTCAAAACTGACATAATCAGCGGCTACTAATAATGGTAATGAAATTGAGTACGATCGGAACAGCCCCTCTAGCTTGTAATACCTACAGTTAATTGGACAGATTTTTCATTTTAATTCAGACAAAACTGAAGCAGAAAATATAAACTCAATGGAACAAAAAATTGTACAGCCACCCTCTGAAACATTCTTCGTACGTCTATGATTTTGGACATAAAGAAATTTAGTAAAACTCCATAAATAAGTATTTACATAAATGTTTGTACAATGATTTCTATATATAGGATGTCTTCTCGACACATTTATTAAAATGAAAGTGCTATATATCTGATTTAATAAAAACATCTTCTGTAATTTAAGTTACGACTAGGTTTTAACAAATGGTTTCGGTGCTTCATTCCCGTTGGTTTCCGTTAGTTATAGGAATTGAAGTTTTTAATAAGTTGAAATTAAATATTTTTCTCAGGTTAAATATTACCCAACTGGTGCGACTTGAAAACATTTATTAATAAACGATATCAATGTTAAACAATGATAATATTGTTTTAATTTCAGCATCCCTCATAGAAAAGTTATTTACGCCTCCACTTGTTTTTGCCACGGTGGGAATACCACTTCTAGTACTTTTATTATGTTAAGCATAATATTTTAGTTGGTTTAATTTGTTTATTGTTAGGTGGTACAGAGGCATCCAATAGGATCGAATTCACTCAAGTTTATAGGTAATGAGTTTTATACTGATTAAATATTTCTAACATGTAATAGGCTTACGAATAAGGAAGGTGTGGAGTTTTAGAACTATGCAATTAAACTCGAATTTTTAACTACTACTTACAGTGGGTGAAACAATTTAGATTTAAGTGTTAATTATCCGTATTCGTTAGAAATATAAACTCACCAGCTAACTCAATGTGCAATTAATATTTTCGTTTTTATTTCTTTTTTCACTATTTATTTGTAAAAGAGTAGCCCAAGAGTTGACGGCTGGTGGTGATAACTCGGTGCCTTCCCTCTATTCTTTCACTGCTACATTATAGAATTTTAACATCGAAGTCTTTAGGTGAAATGAAAAAACAAACGACTTTTAGGAAGTTGTTCATCACCGTATGATATTTAAGATATTTTTTTAATATTTCAATAGTAAATAAATAATGTGAATTCGTTTTACAGTCTGAGATATATGAACAATAACTTAGTAGCTAAGGTTTCTATTACGTTCTTCTTGTATTACAAGTTTTGGTGGACCAGTTTTTTTAACTGTTTTGCTACTCGGTTGTCACGTACACAAAGTGAGTTAGCTGTGAAGTTAAGATGAACGTAAACTGATATTGATAAATCATCATAAGCGTTGAAAGTAATTTGGCATTAATCACTTTTTCTGTATTTCAATACTTATCGAAATTTCTTTATTTTCTTAAAATGACAAACCACTATATATCTATATATAGGACATATTAATATTTACACTAAATATTGCTCGGAGAAAATCTTAAAAACCACACGTCTGATATTTAAAAATGAAATGAGTTTAATGTATTTTTAACATCAATGTTAATACATTTGAGTTACTTAACTGCGTATGTTTTTCCGTTAAATAATGATATTATTTATATTACGTGACCGATTTTGTTTCAGGCAAATATATTATTAATATATTTTTGTTTATTTCATAAGGATATAAAAAAGCCAATAACTTCAAGGGAAATTGATGGATTGATGGATTGCTGAAAACTGAAATTACCAACCATCTCTTTAAACCTGTCGATGAGAATCATTCATAAACATTTCCATTATCTGCAGAATCAAAGACAAAATCTCCTTCACTTCAATATACACTTTCTAAACTCACAGCTCTTGCAGATTTTCTTTGCCAGAATTCAAAGTATAGAATTGAAAACCAACCTAACTTCAGTTGCACCTCTTATTATTAATGTAGTTGATGATGTTTCAATGAAGTAGAAGATACTCGATTACATCTGAAGAAAACATTTGAAACGTAAATTAATTTTCTGAGCCGACAAAGTGAAATCTTACATCTTTAGTTTATTTTGAATCCATTATTCGTTTATTTGTGTATTGAAATACGTTTAGTATGATGTATCAATGTTTATTTTCTCGTATTGTTATACAGATGTAAAATATAGACTTTATCTGCAACCGTAAAAAAAACATAGTGTGGAAAGATTTAATGAAAGTTAATCTGGTATTTTATGAACTAAAGTGTTTATAGAATAACAGTGTATTTAGAAATTTTGTCAATAAATGTATCAGTTTTTTTCTCAAGCCTGCAATTGACATTGTTATTGTAAGGTGTGTTCTATAATAACAGACATAAGTATATTGGATATATAAAATGTAGAAGAATAATAGTTTGATTTTGGACTGAAGGTTCTTTTGATATGAAAATTGATAAGTCTCTTCTGGTTATAAGCTATATTCAAGTGTCAGCAATATTGCTGAAAGAGTCCCGAACGTTTAAAGACATATTACTGATACTGGTCATGAAGCATACAGCAACTGTTTTATTATAAGAATATTACTAAGTCAGAGTTGTGTCTAATAATTTTGACAATGAGAATTTATCGAGCTTTTAATATGAAAGTAAATAGTTTTAGTCAGCAAGAAACAAGCTCAAATCAAAGATTTCTGAAAATATCTATAGAAAGACAAGAATATAGTTTTTGTTTTATTTTGTACAGTATTATATATTAAACATAATTATTTTTTAGATAGTTGTTTAAACTCTAGTGTAACAAATCACCTTGTTAAGCAAAATAGAAGATTTAAAAATCGTTCCCGATTAATACATTGATTGAAATCTCCTCAGACATAACTTAATACTAGGCATTGTACATCCAGATTTTAACTATGTTATTCAATTTTGAGAGATAAAAGTAGTTAATTATATAGAGTTTGATCGGGAAATGTGGGATAATCGCATCGTAGTTTCAGGTGCATTTGGGTCAGCTGAATAAAGGACAGCAGGTCCAACGACTACCTTGCTTCGTGTTTAGGGACCGACTTGTATTTGTTTTACTTATTAGTTGATCCAAGTTATTCAGTATACCTGAACTCTCTTAATACAGCTAAAATACTCTAATATATAATGTATTCGGCAAACTTTACTAATTTATTAGTCATTTAACTTATACCAAAATAATACACATAGAATTTATAAAAATAACATGTATATTTTAACATTTCTAACGATGAGTTTACAAATTGAAATTGGCACCGATTTCCTGCACTATAGTTCAGCTAAATAATGGGAGATTCTTCAAGACATGTAGTGTGAAATAATTTTGTAATATTAGATTACCTTAATTCGTGAGACATAAATGTAAAATCAAAGTAAATGATCCTTATTCAAACAAATATATGCTACAATGGATGGTTGCGTTTAGTGTAGAGTCAGGTTTGATGTTGTTGTAAGGTGTTTAGATGAAATCACAAGCAATAATAATTCTGTTAAGACCATGTTCCAAACTGAATAAATATCATGTTACTAATTGAATTAACTCATTAACTGGTTAACATGACATATTTGGAAGTTAATTTTTCCAGAGATCACTCGATTTTCAATAAAAATGTTAAATGTACAACTTCACAAATGATAGATGATGTTATTGCCATTTCTACCACAAAAAGACGTGTAGTGTTATTTAGGTGAATGATACAAAACATGTTGAGCAAAGGAAATTTAGTGACTTGCTTCACCATGTTATGCTGGAACTGCATAAATACCAAATGTTAAAATAAATCAGTATTAATACAAGGAGGTAAAAAACACAAGGTATGGTTATATACCACAGCCCTAACAAAGAAAGATGTTACTAACGAACTCAGTAACTTTAAAGTAACCACCTCTGAAGTTGACTGGAAACATATTATCAGAAATCAAGTTTGTCATTGATTGTAGGTATAAAGTAGTTGATATGAAAATGTTATGCTTCAGATTTACAGAAATTGAGTTCGTCATTGGTCGTAGACATAAAGTAGTTGTTATGAATATGTTATGATTAAAAGTATGGCATTACTCCTGTCAACATGTGTCAACGAAGCCATTTTCAAACCCTAATGCGCATGTTACTGAGTTACGTTAAAATGTAATTAAACCACTTTAATATGTATGTATTTTAATGAAATTGTTATTATAAAGTACGTTACAACTTTTATATTATCTAAGTTTTACTCCTTTATTTTAGAAAGAAACGTTTAAAAGAGAAATTTAAACTTAAAGTTTTTGCTGCCACGTGATATTACAAGTGTAAACTTTAACAGATATAATACATAATACTGTAAGAATATAATAAAGGTTGTGGGTATAGAATGGTAAGCTGATGTATCAACTGTTTTTAGCGTCTGTAAAATTTAAAAAAAAAATCTCGATGGGGTTTTTCATTCTAATATTTCTAAGCTTAAGAAATGTAACCCAAGACTCATTTCTCGTATCGGTTTATTTAAAAATAAACAAGGCATAGCTATAAAAGCATTAAAGAAAGGTAGTTAAACATAATTACAGTAACTGAAAGATTAAACAAAGAGGTAATGTAGGTGTTCTAAAAGTTTATGTGTGTTTATCTATTTTTACCTTACGGTCTTATATTTATATTTGCATTACAGTTTGTGCTTGTTGTTAAAGCCATGTTTTCTTACCAAGTTTACTCTTCATACTATAATGGAATTTTTGCTTGAATGATACTTGAAAAAACGTTTTATTATGCAATGTATAACCTCGAACTTCGAAATATTTATCCTGAGTGCATGTAGGTTTGCAGTAGGGTTACGAATTTCTGATTTCACTTCAGTTTCTCTCCAGAAGAAATTCATTTTTCTCCGACCTCGGGTGATCATATGACGTCATAAATACAACACACCCAGATCTAATTTACTGGTGTCATATATATAAAATAATAGTACTGTCTGTTATTTGGCCATGTAAATACTTCGCACAATTTGTATGGATCTTTTCAAATATCGGTAGGGAAGTTCATTAGATCCATGAGGAAATAGACGAGTTATCAATTTTGCATTTTGCTGTTTTTCCCTCATTACTTAGCATCAGAGATGGATCTTCACTAAATTTGGCACGAAGGTTTGTTGCATCCATGAGGTTTGTTTGTTTGTTTTGAATTTCGCGCAAAGCTAATCAAGGGCTATCTGCGCTAGCCGTCCCTAATTTAGCAGTGTAAGACTAGAGGAAAGGCAGCCAGTGATCACCACCCACCGCTAACTCTTGGGCTACTCTTTACCAACGAATAGTGGAATTGACCGTCACATTATAACATCCCCACGGCTGGGAGATCGAGCACATTTGGCGCGACGCATCCATGAGGAGATACATTCAAATTTATGGTTTCACAATTTTATTTTTGCTAATTTAGGTTTTTTATTATGTGTAGAGATAAATCTTTTCATATCCTGAGATAACTTTCATTAATCATGAATTCACATAACTTCCATTCACAGTACAGGTACCCCAGCTAGTCATAGTAAAGAATGTTCCTCCATAATTTCAGGAAAACAGAGATACTTGATGTTGATTTTGCAGACATGTGACAGAGACATAAAACACTTACTGTGTGTTTTAGACATTAATCTGAGTTTTGTAATACAGGTTACAGTCACGTGGCTCCACTATCAAGAGGAAGGAGTTTTTTGTATCGTGTGAGTCACTTGGTATTCCACTAACATTAATCTTGGTGACTGCTTATGAAAACGCTTAATGATCCACGATACGTGGTTTCTCCACTTCTTACACTACAAATTCGGGCATCTTTACCAATCGTTTAATATAAGGATGAAATACTTCGCTACTGCAGCAGTAAGAAGTAGACTATTAGAATGCCTTTAATAATAATATATTATATATATTTATTGTGATGGTACATCACCTTCCAAAGCTACTCGAGGGCTATCTGTGCTAGCCGTCCCTAATTTAGCAGTGTAAGACTAGAGGGAAGGCAGCTAGTCATCACCACCCACCGCCAACTCTTGGGCTACTCTTTACTAACGAATAGTGGGAGAGACCGTCACATTATAACGCCCCACGGCTGAAAGGGCGAGCATGTTTGGCGCGACTCAGGTGCGAACCTGCGACCCTCAGATTACGAAGGCACGCCTTAACGCGCTAGGCCATGCCAGGCCCTACAACAATATGAGGAAGTTGTTCAGTGATGGCCTTAATGTTTATACTGAGAAGTGTGACACTCAAAACCCAACTTTGAGGGACTCCAATTTCCTATAGAAAATAATGGAAAAGTGTCGAACCTACACCAACGTCGTATTGCCTCTTTATTAAAAAATGTCTGATAAAAAATTGGCAAATAAGTGGAGGTCTCTCAAAATGCCATACATCGATGTAGTATCATAAGCCTTCTAAAGATCAAAAAATGTTAATACAAGATGTTGTCATTTGAGAAAGCCTTTTCTGATTGACGTTTCAAGTCGATTCATATGGCTCACGGTGAAACGCGGTCGTCCGAACCTACACTGGGTGAGCGAGAGGAGGTTGTTTGATTCGTGGAACGAAATAAGATGAGAATAACCATCGTCTGCAGAGAGGATTTGGACTGTAGTTTTAAGGAATCTTCGGATACTTTCAAAGATAAGAGAAAGATAGAACAATATCTTGGCGCCAGGCATCATGAAAAAATATTTTGATGAAAGCCAGCACAGTGAGTGACTTTTGGTTTTCTTCACCGTGTTCTGCTTAGTCCGTGAAATTTGGTCGTGTTGTATACATAGCTCGTGAGTACTTTAGAAGTGTCTTGGTGTGTGTGTGTGACTAAGTACTGTGTCGGTGATGTCGATGAAACCCACTTGTAGAGAAAAATATTTATGTAAAACGGCTTGTTTGGGTTGAGAACATTTTTACATAGAGGAGCGAACAACGTTTCGACCTTCTTCGGTCATCCCAACATTAACTTCACATGTGAACAGGAAGAAAACAATCAAATACCATTTCTTAACCTCAAAATTACAAGAACCGACACACAATTTAAAACAGAAATCCACCGAAAAATCACCCTAACTGGACTATACATTCCTTGGGACTCAGCACTTGAAACAAAACAAAAACTCAACATACTAAGAAACCAAATAAACACAACCATAAAACTATGCTCACCGGATAAAATTAACAATGAATTAGACAAAATACTAAGAAACCAAATAAACACAGCCATAAAACTATGCTCACCAGATAAAATTAACAATGAATTAGACAAAATAAAACAATACTTCATCAACATCAATAAGTTTCCTTTACAAACCGTAGAAAACATTATACGCACACACCTAGACAGAAAGCAAAATCAACCAACTAAAATAAATATATCTCACTAATCAAAAATCTCGAAACCATATTCTGCTGCATACCATATATTCCGCACATCAACAAAACAATAACCAACATTTGGCAAAAACTAGTAACAAAATATGACATTCCAGTTAATACCAAATTTATTCATAAACCAAGCACAAAACTGAGGTCTATACTATGTAAAAACTACACTGACAAACACCACACCAACATTATTTATAAAATACAATGTGATAACTGACACGACTTCTATATTGAGAAACAAGTAGAAAAATAGAAACCAGATTTAAAGAACATAAAAAGTCACCTTCACACATTTTCGAACACTGCAAGTCAAATAAACACAACATAACCATAGAAAACACCCAAATACCAAATAAAGATACAAACATAAACAAACGCAAAATTAAAGAAGCCTTACTTATACAACAACTTAAGCCCAAAAGAAGCCAATACAAAGGAAAACCTTTATACCTATATTAAAAAATATAATAATAATAAAATAAATAATATAAAATTATTTTTTCAAACATCTAACACCGCTCTCTATATTCCGACACTCAGTGATGTCGAGAAAACCCACTTGAGAGATATAGCAAAACGGCTCGTTTGGTTCGCTCTTCTACGTAAAATATTTTCTCAACCCAAACGAGCCGTTTTTTGCATATATATTCCGACACTCAGTTACACAAACCCTTTGAAACATGTGGTCAGCTTCTTGTCAGTTACCTCTTTCTTTCTTCGTGAACCTGACGATGTCCGAAGAAGGTCTAAACGTTGTTCGTTCCTCTGCGTTAAAAATTTTTCTCAACAACGAGCCGTTTTTACATAAATACTGTGTAGGTCGATATGGCTACGGCCATCCGGCCGTTCTCTGTTCGGCTGCGGTCCATTCACTTTCTGGTGCCCGCGGCCTCACCGCCCTCGGAAGTGATAGACGCTGTGAACGCCGCCGTGGAAGTAGCCATTTGGAGTATTTATAACACTTCGTTAACGGGCGTTTCATGGCTACGCACCCCCAGACCCTTTTGAACAAACGGTTGTTTTTCCCTTTGAGGACAAACTAGTGCCCGTGGAGCAGACCAGACAAAACAGTAAATGGGTAACTCTCCGGTCGACCCCTTTTGAACTGTCCCACGACGTCGTCAAGGACGTATTGTCGGCGTACGTGACAGTTGGAAAAAACGAACATGAGGCACACCAGACGCGCCCAACTGTGTGTACTGGGAACTGACGTGTCTGTCTGGACATGAAGAAGCCAGTTCTCAACTTCATTACTGTGAACAGCTTCAGGGCTGTGTTGTCCCTGTGGCCTCGAATACCTGTTTCATACTTGCCAGATGCTGCAGTGCGGGATAAGTCTGGCCTTTGTACACGTCGACAGTGCCTGTTCTGTTACGTGTGATGTGTTGTGATAGCCACACGCCCTTGCGTTGCACGAGGTGTTTGGCGACATATGCTGCGGTGGCTGTAGGCCGCCGCGCGTTAAGGAGGACAAATGAGTGGAGCATCTGCTATTCCTCCGACTTTAAAGGCAGGTTTAGGTGGGGCCTCTGAGGATGCCTGCCCCAGCAGTTGCAGAGTTTCGAACAGGAAGGTGTAAGTCCCTTAAGTACTGCTGGGACTCTCTCCCCAAGGTCAGGTGACTTCGGCCCCTGTGGCGATGAGGGACGCTTGGGAGCCGATTGGGGTGGGTGCAGTCTAAGGAGGCTTCAGCCTCCTGCTAGTTTCAGTTTGGATGTGGCCCTGAGGGAGCTATGGACAAACAGGATAATGCTGGGGCATTTTTTATCTCAGTGGAGGCTCAGGCCTCTGTGTCAAGTGTTGGGGAGGAGGTTGAGGGCACCCACGCTCTTACCACTCCAGTAAGTGTTGAGGTGGGATCCTACAAGGAGGATCCAATCTCCTCTGTTCAGGGTGGGTCAGCTGGGGAGATGGCACCTCTGAGGTGGCCCAGGTTTCTCCTGCTGGGAGTTCTGAAGGACCCCGTGCCCAGACCTTGGGTATTCTGACCCCTTCCTCTCCCGCCGTGTTAGCTCTGACCCTGACGTTGGACGAGCTCCCATCACCTGGTTTGTTCTGACTGTTTGGTCGCCTTCCCAGTCTTACCAGTCTCTCAGGGCTTGAAGAGGAGAGTGAGTGGGAGCATGGGCCCTGCAACCCCGTGATGCATTTCAACTTTTCCGATGTCTGGCGTGTGTGCTGCATATGTCTGCTTTTGTGGCAACTTGTATCAGTCAGGGCTTCTTGTCGCCTTGACAAGTTCTATGTAAAACTTGGTCTTCAGCAGAGTCTGTTACTAGGCCCTGGTGGGCATGTCTGAAGGAAGCCTGTTCCTCCTTGTTGAGGCAAGATGGCATGCAGCATTAGCGGACCGCTGCCTGGCCTTGCGAGACAAGCAAAATATCTTGGCTGCCTTGTTCCATGGCAGTCCAGTGGATCATTGTCCTCTCAGACATCGAGAACCTACACAGGGAATCGGATTTGGATTATTCCAAACTATTCCATGCTGCAAGCATCTCTTGTCAAAAAACGTCACTCGTGTTCCATTGTGCAATGCACGGAGATGACCAAAACCAGACACATCTCCAGTCTGGTGTTGTATAATGATTAATCATCATCTGACATTCTAGACGCGTTCCTCGGCTATTACCGCTATTTATTCTCGGCTTTACCCGTGGATGGGCAGTTGTGGGACGACATTACTCAGTTTTTGTCCTCCCTCGACCTTTCCTCTCACGAACAGCTGGTGAAACTTATCAGCTTGGGTGAATGTTGGTCAGCCATTTGATCCATTGCACTCGGAAAGTGTCCTGAGCATGTTGTCGGGCCATGTTTCGTCAGACTTTATAACACCTGCCTAACCACGGGGTCTATGCCGCCGGGAATGCTGGACATGCTCATTACAAGTATCTGTAAGGATCCCAGCCAGTCTGAAGATCTTTCCTCGTGGCAACCCATTTCTCTCCTTAACGTGGATGCAAAGATTATTTCTAAGGTTCTGTGTGCCCATTTGGGTGCAGTTATGCCTTCCTTGGTTGACTGCACTCAGACGTGTGGCGTGCAGGGTAGAAGCATCCAACAAAATCTGGTGCTTCTCAGGGACTTGTTCCAATGCATCATAGATTGGGATATCCCTGCTGTCTTTGGTCCCTCGATCATAGCAAAGCCTATGATCGAGTTCACCATGGTTTTTTATGGTTTGTTCTGGAGAGGTGTGGTCTTCCTGCTGTTTTGTCTAGTATGTGCGTGCAGGCTCTTGGTTAAAGGGTACCTGACGTCTTCCTTTCACATCTTGCATGTAGTTCTCACGGTTGCCCATTGTCCCCCTTGCATTATGTGTTGGTGATGGAGTTCCTGCTCTCCTATCTGTGTCACTTGGTCTCAGTGCGTGGCCTCCAGATGTTGGGGGTACGAGCGTGACTTACGTCGCGCATAGATGATGCGAACCTGTTCCTCGATAATACAACATCGTCAGGTTCGGTGCTGGCCATCATTACATCCAGGCAATTACTTTCTGTGTGTTTTGGTTGATCCGTATGGTCTTGTTTTAAATGTTAGATATAAAGTTTCTTTAAGAATGAAGATACTAGTTTGTTGTTTTATCAAGTTTGAAAAATATCAAGGATGAGAAAATATTCAATATAAAATAATTTGCATTGTTAAACTTTATTTAGAAAATGAAATTTTTATTGTTCAAAAACCATACTTTAGATGTCGTGCGGTTATTATAATAGTTTTGTGTCTCTGTGGTAGATCGAGAACCTCCTTCTATTGTAAATTTCTACTTCCGTGTGCAAAAAGTAAAGCTGTTTTGATATTTCTCTATCTAGTAAGATAAAGAATTCATTGGTTGTACTCACTTTTCAGGTTTGATTTTAGACTTCAATCAAAGTTAAATTTCACTAACTACATCAATACTGATTTTCACAGATCGGAGATATGAAGACTACAACAATTATTATACTTTTGATGTTTACAACACTGTTGGAAGCAACCCCAGGTGAGATTATAAATTCTTTAACAGTGAATTCATACAAACAGTTTAAATGTTATGACAGAAAATCAATTATAAGATAAGTTTGTCTTTATCATTTAAGAACTTATTACTATGTGTATTTTTGTTTGTTATTAATGGAGGTTTGTTATATAATATTTAATAAAAGTAAAATAGTTTATAACAAAAAACGTATCTAGAAATTCGAATATTGTCTACGTTTCTAATGAAAGAATGTAAAAAATAACATACATCTGTTGACGATTATATGCATTTACTGGAATTTAAAGTGATAATTTAAATTACTTCGAAATGATTTCATATGTTAAACAACAATAAAGGATGACACAATCATACTATTTTGTAAGATTTGTCCTTATAACCTTTAAAGTAAATATTTTTATTTAAATTCTGTTTTTGCTGCAACTAAATATAAGACTTAAATAAGTAATATTAACAATAAAATAACATTGTTTCTGATGTGTTTGTTGTTAATGAACGAGTGTATAAAATAATAATTATATTAATACGACAGCTGTTAGATGAGTCATCTGGTGTTGTTTGTTATAACATACAATCCACAGTTGTGAGAAAATGTACCCTATTTATACGATGTAAGACGCACTTTTTCTTTTCAAAAAACCTTGAAAAATCTCTGTGCGTCTTCCAAAATAAAAGTGATGGATTTAGGCAAGAGGCTACCTTAGGATGTACTCAAATCGGCCTCACACAGATCGTAATCTCATTACTTACCAATTACAATTTTTCAATAGCATAAAACATTAAGATTAATTAATATTGTCAATATGCGTCAATGTTGAAATGAAAAATTGCTGAACGATATGTATTCTAAATAAAGATGTTTAACATCATTTCTTTATAACTGAGTAAAATAAATGAAATTGTAATATTGTTAATCAGTTACATGGTTCATTATTAATCCGTCTGTTATATCGTTATATAGAATTTCAAAGAGGAACTAACAATATGCCGTTGACCTGGCACAGCGAGGTGTGTTCACGCATCGCAATTCGCGGGTTCTAATCCCTGTTGTGCCAAACATAATTATGATTTCATAATACGGAGATGTTATGGTTCAGAATATTCTGAAATCTATTTATGTTTAACACTGTAATATAGAATCAGTACTTTGTAACGTATAATTAAAATAATTGACAAAAAATAATTAAAAAAAAATGAGTCTCGCATTCACTTGTAAACTAAATCAAAACTAACGATTGTGAAAATACTTTAAAACACCTAGTGTAATAATGTTATGGAGCATTTCTATACAGTATACAGAAGACACAATAAGAATGACGTTGATATCCCACTATTCGATTAATAAAGTTGTCCAAGAGGTGGTGGAAGACGATGTTGACTAGTGTATCATATCAAAACTAGAAACAGTTAATTCTAGTTTAAAATTATGTGTAGTTTTATTTTTTATACGAGATAACAAAAGTTACCGAACTTTCTCAACAAGAAACTAAAATGTAAAAGTGTAATTCTCACACTCGTGAACACATGGTTTTCATGTGTCACCTGTTGGTTAACTGTAATTATAACTTATTTTGTCAGTACAAATACTCTATCTATCTATCTTTAAAATGTGTCAGCTGTTTATATGTTTCATTCAATATAGAAGACATTTTGTTTAGTTCGGAGATGTTATACATGACATTTTAAACGTTCTTACATGTATGCTTTAAATATTAAATATGTACATTCTCTGTTGTGTTGTAAATTACAAAATACAATATTATAGTTAATTATATATCCACCAGGGTCTACATTTTACATACCACTTGCTATTGATATCCACATTTTGTTGTAACCTACACTAAGTTTCCAGGACAGATATATCAATTGTATTCTTATAACACAACAGTAACTGGTTACTTTACATTTCTCCATCTGCCTCTGACCCACACGTGAGTACAATCACAAAGTCTGAGTGTTAACATTATATTTTTCCTAAATTCTAATGGTTGACGTGTGACCCAGTAATAAGTGTGAAACTTATACATTTATATTTCGTGATCAGGTGCTTTAGGTTGGTGGCCCGGCATGGCCTAGCGCGTAAGGCGTGCGACTCGTAATCCGAGGGTCGCGGGTTCGTGTCCGCGTCGCGCTAAACATGCTCGCCCTCCCAGCCGTGGGGGTGTATAATGTGACGGTCAATCCCACTATTCGTTGGTAAAAGAGTAGCCCAAGAGTTGGCGGTGGGTGGTGATGACTAGCTGCCTTCCCTCTAGTCTTACACTGCTAAATTAGGGACGGCTAGCACAGATAGCCTTCGAGTAGCTTTGTGCGAAATTCCCAAAACAAACAAACAAACAAGCTTTAGGTTGATATTCTACAGTGTCGATATGAAATTTCATATCGTAGGAATTATTAGAAGGAATTATTGAGAACTTTCCCAATCAATAACAACTTCCATTCAAAAAGCTATAAACTATAACCACTCCTTTAAAACAAAACTCGCACAACCTAAAACACTGGAAACTGACCACAATAGCTTGAGGCGCTAACTTGTCACGTCGCGCAATAAGCGAATAAAACAATTAATTAACCACGAAACCAATAAAACCTAATCCAAGTACAAAAACAAGCTAACTTGGAAAACTTCTGACACTTGGTAGACTACTCAAGAAATAGACCTAACAGAGCGTGGAAAAAATTTAAATCAATATGTCACCCCACCCGACAATGGAACGTACGTAATACCAAATATAAAAACACATATGCAATAACAGAGAAAGAATAATGTCTTTGCTAAATATCTGGAAAATCATTCACTTCCCCGAATTCACCAACATTTAGCAAAATCCACGAACAACAAATTACTTTTAACATTCTGGAGTTATACTGTATGTGAAAAGTATTAATAGCTCCTGGTGGAGATAAAATTATGAAACCAGCAATTAAAAAGCAGCCTATCTGAGATATTTAGTGATCCTATACAATTAAAAAGCAGCCTATCTGAGATATCTAGTGATCCTATACAATTTCTCCCTGACACTACCCCGAAGATTGGAAATCTGCAATAATTACGGTTATAGACAAACTCAACAATAACCTCCACCCAACTAACTATCACCCAATCAGTCTTTCAAACACTTTAGGAAAACTATTAGAAAAAAATAAAAATCATCGAGACTCTTATTGAGGCAGAAGGAATCAAATATACCAAACGTGACTACACACAATAGATCAACCACTTGTAAGACGAACAGAGTGTATATTTCAAGCCTACAACCGAAACAACGTTACGATAACGGCATTTTAAGGGTGCTTTCGATTATGTTTAGTATGCTTTTATGTACATTATCACTGGTTAATATTCCAACAATGTTCACACGTTGAATAGCTGGAATTCTTCGAAATAGAGAAGTCAAAGTAAGAATCAATAACGTTTATTCCGAATAGTTCATCTGAAAGTAGGTGCACATCAAGGGTCAGCTATGAGTTCGCTACTTTACATAATTTTTGTAAATCACATACCGTTCCCCCAACTGAATGGAATACACACAACCGAATACGCTGATGACGTTGCGATACGGAGCACGTTAAACCACTCAACAGCAGTGGCACGTAAACTACAGATAGTTAGTAATACAGCCATTGGTCGTCGCACCAAACATGCTCGCCCTTTCAGCTCTGGGACGTTATAATGTAACGGTCAATCCCACTATTCGTTGGTAAAAGAGTAGTTCAAGAGTTGGCGGTGGGTGGTGATGACTAGCTGCCTTCCCTCTTGTCTTACAATGCTAAATTAGGGACGGCTAGCACAGATATCCCTCGAGTAGCTTCGTGCGAAATTCAAAAACAAACAAACAAACTTTTCGGATACAGTAATTCGGCGTCCTCACAGTGAAAGTGGATTTTCTCGGGCACTTCCCTCCATTTAATCTGTGGTGTTGGATCTAATGATCCGAGCCGTTCTGAAGGAACCTGAGACCAAAATAGGTGTTTATTTCGCAACAGTTTGTTTTTGTGAAATGAAAACAAAATATTAGTTTGTGTTAACATGATAAAAATAATTATTCATATGACTACTTAAGATCTGTACTTAGTTTAATATTCATTATAATTACTATTATAAAGAAATACTCTCAAACAAGATATAAAAATTATATTACCAATGAGTGTTCAATTATTAGGTACTTGAACTACGTTTTATTGGAGTGTTAAATATACAGTTAGACTATGGTCGTGATACTCAGCTTATATAGTCGTATTTTAATGAGATGCACAGTTCTGAGAACATCACAACCAATCAGAACGATTCCATTAACAGTTGACGTCAAGTGTCAAATTACAATACTATAGAGACATGTAGAGAGACAGATTGAACCAATAGGAAACTGTGAGTGATTATTTGTTATTTACATGTGATACATTTCTGTTAAAGTGGCTCATGTAGTGGTGGAAAGACTTTAAAACTGTAAGTGGTAATGAAGTTGTGTGATTAGGGTAAAATGGATAGTAACATGTAAGTAGTTGTGTTTCATGGATATTCACAAATGGTTTATATATCAATAAATCGTGTGGAACACACGTAGCTTTTGTAACATCAGAACAAACGAGTCTCGATGTGCGATATTATAGACAAAACGTAGTTATTTTAACTTTAGAACACACAGGTGTCTATAAAGACATTTATTTAACCATAAGTATACAGGCTAACTCAATGATTTTTATATCCTAATCATGTTGACACGCTGTTTGATTCTTTGTTTAACTTTTAAATTTCCCACAAATTTATACGAGAATTATCTGCGCCAGCCGTCCTCAAGTTACCTGAGTGAGATAAGAAGGAAGGCTAATAGCCATCACCATCCACCATCAACTGTTAGTTAATAAGAAGGAAGGCTAATAGCCATCACCATCCACCATCAACTGTTAGTTAATAAGAAGAAAGGCTAATAGCCATCACCATCCACCATCAACTGTTAGTTAATAAGAAGGAAGGCTAATAGCAATCACCATCCACCATCAACTGTTAGTTAATAAGAAGAAAGGCTAATAGCCATCACCATCCACCATCAACTGTTAGTTAATAAGAAGGAAGGCTAATAGTCATCACCATCCTCCTCAACTGTTAGTTACTTTTATTTACAAATTCTGGGATCAACCGTTACTTATAACCCCTCTTGGCTGAATGGGCAAACAAGTTTCATGAGACGGGGATTCATACTCGTTACATTAAGAATTCGAGTCACTCACCACCTAGCCGTATCAGGACGGTATACATACACTTAGTTCAGTGTGACGACATACTCTTGTTTGTCACATGACAGAAGTCATTTGTACAGTTTTATGATACACTACAGTTCCAAACGTGTGAAACTCTTATCTAATTATTTATTATGGTTAATCTGTTGTCTTCTTTACTTGTATATATTTAGAAAATTTAGAGATTACGAAATGTTCTTCTCCTCAGATTCTCAGAGGACAAAGTTTCTCATCATTTTGATGTTGTTTTTGTGTGGAAATAGAAAACAAAAAAATATTTTAATGTCTTCAGTTACCTAGTGGCTCAGGTGAAGATTTTGTAAACAACGATGAAAGTAACGTTGAAACGTTGGTTTTAAGTGGCAAGATTTCAAAGTAACCCAGGAATAGAACGTGTGAAAAAACACCGTGAGCCAGAACATTCTGTTCTCACGCGCTTATCAGTGAACCAAACTCTCCACTTCAGAAAAAAAAACTCTCATCACAAAGATTGATTTTTTTAACGTTATACACAACAATACATAGATTGATAACAATGTAACGTGATAAGAACATATTTAACATTAACAATACGTGATAGAACTGTTGAACATAATATCTCTGTAATGATCAAACTAGTGTATAATAAAAATAGGTCCGCAGTCGCTTGTTTCTTTTGAATTTCGCGCAAAGCTTCACGATGGTTATCTTTGCTATCCGTCCCTAATTAAGTAGTATAAGACTAAGGGGAAGACAGCTAGTCATCACCCACCACCACCAACTCTTAGGTTGTTCTTTTAACAACGAGTAGTGGGATTGATCGTTACTGTATAACGCCCCTGCGGCTGAAAGGGCGAGCACATTTGGTCATTTGGTGCGACGGGGATTCCTGAGATTACGAGTCTTAACCACCTGCCTAAGCTAGGCCTTTTTTTAATTCATGAAGCTAAATTGTAAAACGGCTGACTCAACACCTACACACAGCTCCCTAGAGTACAGCATAAGTTCAAGTAGTTACACAACAGAAACACCATGTGACTTTGTTCTTGTAACAAACAAAGTGTTCAGATATTTATACTGTTCTGTCACAGTAACAAAACATTTTGTCGTATATCTTTATTGGTACGAAACAAGAAAATCTTCACAAGCAGTGAATATTAAAAATATACAATAGTACTTATAATATGAACCATGATGAGCATCTATATTTAACATTTACCAAAAATAAAACTTTCATAACACTTTTGTTTCTACTGATAATTTACTTTAATAACTGATTGAATCTTCTCTTGCTTTGCTGTTAGCGCGATAATTTACCTCACGCATCACATGCCACTTGTTATTTCTGTTTACACTTAATGATAAAAATTCCGAATAAAATATTTTACTAGAAATCGCTTTTGAAATGTTTTATAGAAATATAACAATTTTTGTAAATATTGTATTAGCCTCTAGAATTTACCATCTTGGAAACTTAAAGCGTTAAAACTTCTTAGGTTAACTTCAAAATTGCTTTTAAAAAAGTAGAGGGCAGTACGAAAATTTAAGTGTCATTCGATTATTTAAAACCTTAATCAATATAAAAAACGATGCATTTTAATTACTGTTTTTGTTTCTATAACTACACCATCTGTAAGAGTCTTAGTGCACTAATATGTTCTTTTCATTTGTTAATTTCGTACGAAGCTAGCTGTCCCTACTTTGAAATCTTAGACAGCTTGTAAAACCACTTTCCTTCCTTACTATTGGAATATACCGGGATTAGTCCAACTGTGACACATTCATAACCTGAGGTAATGGTACAAGAACAAGGGTGTAGACTTTTCTTCCACCAGCGACAAAATTACACATGATAAGTCTGTGAGTGGGTGTGTGTTTTCTTAAGATCGGGCTATCATCAGAGCCCACCGAGGGGAATCGAACCCCTGATGTTAACGTTGTAAATCCGTAAACATACCACTATATCAGCAGGGGGCAATATATTATCTGCGCCACGCACACTGCGGGGGGAAATTTCCATTGAAGGAATGTTTTGTGCATTAAATTTCTAGACCTTCCCCTTCATGTTTCTCTACACATTTGTCAAACACCATTAATGTCGAGTAGCTTTGTGCGAAATTCCAAAAACAAACAAAACATAATTGATAAGTCTCTTCTGGTTATAAGCTATATTCAAGTGTCAGCAATATTGCTGAAAGAGTCCCGAACGTTTAAAGACATATTACTGATACTGGTCATGAAGCATACAGCAACTGTTTTATTATAAGAATATTACTAAGTCAGAGTTGTGTCTAATAATTTTGACAATGAGAATTTATCGAGCTTTTAATATGAAAGTAAATAGTTTTAGTCAGCAAGAAACAAGCTCAAATCAAAGATTTCTGAAAATATCTATAGAAAGACAAGAATATAGTTTTTGTTTTATTTTGTACAGTATTATATATTAAACATAATTATTTTTTTTAGATAGTTGTTTAAACTCTAGTGTAACAAATCACCTTGTTAAGCAAAATAGAAGATTTAAAAATCGTTCCCGATTAATACATTGATTGAAATCTCCTCAGACATAACTTAAAACTAGGCATTGTACATCCAGATTTTAACTATGTTATTCAATTTTGAGAGATAAAAGTAGTTAATTATATAGAGTTTGATCGGGAAATGTGGGATAATCGCATCGTAGTTTCAGGTACATTTGGGTCAGCTGAATAAAGGACAGCAGGTCCAACGACTACCTTGCTTCGTGTTTAGGGACCGACTTGTATTTGTTTTACTTATTAGTTGATCCAAGTTATTCAGTATACCTGAACTCTCTTAATACAGCTAAAATACTCTAATATATAATGTATTCGGCAAACTTTACTAATTTATTAGTCATTTAACTTATACCAAAATAATACACATAGAATTTATAAAAATAACATGTATATTTTAACATTTCTAACGATGAGTTTACAAATTGAAATTGGCACCGATTTCCTGCACTATAGTTCAGCTAAATAATGGGAGATTCTTCAAGACATGTAGTGTGAAATAATTTTGTAATATTAGATTACCTTAATTCGTGAGACATAAATGTAAAATCAAAGTAAATGATCCTTATTCAAACAAATATATGCTACAATGGATGGTTGCGTTTAGTGTAGAGTCAGGTTTGATGTTGTTGTAAGGTGTTTAGATGAAATCACAAGCAATAATAATTCTGTTAAGACCATGTTCCAAACTGAATAAATATCATGTTACTAATTGAATTAACTTATTAACAACACACTCATCCAACCTGGTTAACATTAGATATTTGGAAGTTAATTTTTCCAGAGATCACTCGACTTTCAATAAAAATGTTAAATGTTCAACTTCACAAATAATAGATGATGTTATTGCCATTTCCACCACAAAAAGACATGTAGTGTTATTTAGGTGAATGATACAAAACATGTTGAGGAAAGGAAATTTAGTGACTTGCTTCACCATGTTATGCTGGAACTGCATAAATACCAAATGTTAAAATAAATCAGTATTAATACAAGGAGGTAAAAAACACAAGGTATGGTTATATACCACAGCCCTAACAAAGAAAGATGTTACTAACGAACTCAGTAACTTTAAAGTAACCACCTCTGAAGTTGACTGGAAACATATTATCAGAAATCAAGTGTGTCATTGATTGTAGGTATAAAGTAGTTGATATGAAAATGTTATGCTTCAGATTTACAGAAATTGAGTTCGTCATTGGTCGTAGACATAAAGTAGTTGTTATGAATATGTTATGATTAAAAGTATGGCATTACTCCTGTCAACATGTGTCAACGAAGCCATTTTCAAACCCTAATGCGCATGTTATTGAGTTACGATAAAATGTAATTAAACCACTTTAATATGTATGTATTTTAATGAAATTGTTATTATAAAGAACGTTACAACTTTTATAATATCTAAGTTTTACTCCTTTATTTTAGAAAGAAACGTTTAAAAGAGAAATTTAAACTTAAAGTTTTTGCTGCCACGTGATATTACAGGTGTAAACTTTAACAGATATAATACATAATACTGTAAGAATATAATAAAGGTTGTGGGTATAGAATGGTAAGCTGATGTATCAACTGTTTTTAATTAGCGTCTGTAAAATTTAAAAAAAAAATCTCGATGGGGTTTTTCATTCTAATATTTCTAAGCTTAAGAAATGTAACCCAAGACTCATTTCTCGTATCGGTTTATTTAAAAATAAACAAGGCATAGCTATAAAAGCATTAAAGAAAGGTAGTTAAACATAATTACAGTAACTGAAAGATTAAACAAAGAGGTAATGTAGGTGTTCTAAAAGTTTATGTGTGTTTATCTATTTTTACCTTATATTTATATTTGCATTACAGTTTGTTGCTTGTTGTTAAAGCCATGTTTTCTTATCAAGTTTACTCTTCATACTATAATGGAATTTTTGCTTGAATGATACTTGAAAAAACGTTTTCATCATGCAATGTGTAACCTCGAACTTATCGAAATATTTATTCTGAGTTGCATGTAGGTTTGCAGTGGGGTTACGAATTTCTGATTTCAATTCAGTTTCCTCTTTAGAAGAAATTCATTTTTCTCCGCTCTCGGGGTGAACATATGACGTCATACATACAAAACACCCAGATCTAATTTACTGGCGTCATATACACAAGTTATCAATTTTGCATTTTGCTGTTTCTTTCCCCTCATTACTTAGCATTTGAGATGGATCTTCACTAAATTTGGCACGAAGGTTTGTTGCATCCATGAGGTTTGTTTGTTTGTTTTTGAATTTCGCGCAAAGCTAATCAAGGTCTATCTGCGCTAGCCGTCCCTAATTTAACAGTGTAAGACTAGAGGAAAGGCAGCCAGTGATCACCAACCACCGCCAACTCTTGGGCTACTCTTTTACCAACGAATAGTGGAATTGACCGAAACATTATAACGTCCCCACGGTTGGGAGGGCGAGCACATTTGGCGCGACGCATCCATGAGGAGATACATTCAAATTTATGGTTTCATAATTTTAATTTTGCTATTTTAGGGTGTTTTTTATTATGTGTAGAGATAAAAATTTTTCATATCCTGAGATAACCTTTCATTAATCATGAATTCACATAACTTCCATCCACGGTACAGGTACCCCAGCTAGTCACAGTAAAGAACGTTTCTCCATAATTTCAGGAAAACAGAGATACTTGATGTTGATTTTTGCAGACCTATGACAGAGACATAAAAACACTTACTGTGTGTTTTTGGATATTAATCTGAGTTTTGTAATACAGGTTACAGTCACGTGGCTCCACTCTCAAGAGGATGGAGGTTTTTAGTATCGTGTGTGAGTTACTTGGTATCCCACTAACATTAATCTTGGTGACAGCTTACGTAAAACGCTTTATGATCCACGATACGTGGTTTCTCCACTTCTTACACTACAAATTCGGGCATCTTTACCAATCGTTTAATATAAGGATGAAACACTTCGCTACTGCAGCAGTAAGAAGTAAACTATTAGAATGCCTTTTAATAATAATATATTATATATATTTATTGTGATGGTACATCACCTTCCTATATTAAGGTGATACATTGGTCTTTTGTGGCGGAACCAGGGGTGGACAAATAGTTACAAAGTCAGCTTACCGATCAATGGAGCTCAGGTTCAAGACGTGACGCCGCTAAACACGTCCTGCATTTTGACTGTAAGCGCACCATAAAATTGAAAGTCTCTCTGGCAAGTTCTTTCTTTTTTAATTTCACACAAAACTACACCAGGTCTATCTGCACTAGAGAGAAGGCAACTAATCATCACCACGCACCGTCAACTCTTGGCCTACTTTTATACCAACGAATAGTAGGATTGACTATTATATTATAACACACGCACGGCTGAAAAAGGCGAGCATATTTGGTGGAACGGCTGCTTCGAACACCCGACTCCCATATTACTAGTCGAGTGCTCTAACCACATCACCTATTTGTGATAACGTGTTATTGACTGGCTACCATCTCTCTGGTATACTGACCACATTCTTTACAGTTTGTATTTCATTATGTGCTGTTCAGGATGAAAATTCTATTTGAAGAATTCATCATTTAGTTCAATAAATTGAAAAGCAGTTTGTAATTAGTCTAAGCGTTGTTTAATGGTTATCGTGACGGTTGTCAATCTGAGGACCGATGGTTTGTGTCTCTTGGCTCTTCACACTCAATACTTTGAAATAGTAAGAATGTCATAAAGGTGGTAGACTATTCAATTATAGTAGCCCAAGAGACTGCGATGGGTGATGTTAACGAGATGCCTTCTCTCTAGTCTATAATTTCGAAATTAGGGACAGCTAGCGCGTACAGTTTGTGTGCAGATTTCAAGTATCAAAAACAACAACAAAACTGTTTATCATTAAAATGTGTACTTACATCTTATGGTACAAATTGTATTATAAGTATTAGAACATTGAACATTGTAACATAACAAAGTATTAGAACATTGAACATTGTAACATGATCAAGTATTAGAACACTGAACATGGTAACATCATCAAGTGTTAAAATATTGAATATTGTATTATTACTAAATATTATAATATTCAATATTGTAGCATTAACAAGTGTGAGAATATTGAACATTGTAGGTAGCATCATCAGATATTACAGTATTGAAAATTCCTGCTGTAATCTTGAGTAATAATACAATTGTTATTATTAAAATTATAAAATACTACTATCACTGTAAAAATGACGATGTTGCATTTGCCTATGGTGGTTATAAATAGTATTCAGTATTTAGATGTTTCAGTTTTTTGGTGTGGAAATCAGAATGACGACATTTAAAATAAAGATGTTATATTAAGTACGACTGGTATTTGTTTTTTTTTTGTGCTGAAAAGAAAAATGTTGTTTAAAATAGAAAAGTTATAGTAGAGTGTGTGTGTTTCAATGATGTTGTTTGGAATAGATAAGTTATAATAGAGTGTGTGTGTTTGAATGATGTTGTTTAAAATAGATAAGTTATATTAGAGTGTGTGTGTTTGAATGATGTTGTTTGAAATAGATAAGTTATATTAGAGTGTGTGTGTTTGAATGATGTTGTTTGAAATAGATAAGTTATATTAGAGTGTGTGTTTGAATGATGAAAATAGATAAGTTATATTAGAGTGTGTGTGTTTGAATGATGTTGTTTGAAAATAGATAAGTTATATTAGAGTGTGTGTGTTTGAATGATGTTGTTTAAAATAGATAAGTTATATTAGAGTGTGTGTGTTTGAATGATGTTGTTTGATATAGATAAGTTATATTAGAGTGTGTGTGTTTGAATGATGTTCTTTAAAATAGATAAGTTATATTAGAGTGTGTGTTTGAATGATGTTGTTTAAAATAGATAAGTTATATTAGAGTGTGTGTGTTTGAATGATGTTGTTTGAAATAGATAAGTTATATTAGAGTGTGTGTGTTTGAATGATGTTGTTTAAAATAGATAAGTTATATTAGAGTGTGTGTGTTTGAATGATGTTCTTTAAAATAGATAAGTTATATTAGAGTGTTTGTGTTTGAATAATGTTGTTTAAAATAGATAAGTTATATTAGAGTGTGTGTGTTTGAATGATGTTGTTTGATATAGATAAGTTATATTAGAGTGTGTGTGTTTGAATGATGTTCTTTAAAATAGATAAGTTATATTAGAGTGTGTGTGTTTGAATGATGTTGTTTGAAAATAGATAAGTTATATTAGAGTGTGTGTGTTTGAATGATGTTGTTTGAAATAGATAAGTTATATTAGAGTGTGTGTGTGTTTGAATGATGTTGTTTGAAATAGATAAGTTATATTAGAGTGTGTGTGTTTGAATGATGTTGTTTAAAATAGATAAGTTATATTAGTGTGTGTGTGTTTGAATGATGTTGTTTAAAATAGATAAGTTATATTAAAGTGTGTGTGTTTGAATGATGTTGTTTGAAAATAGATAAGTTATATTAGAGTGTGTGTGTTTGAATGATGTTGTTTAAAATAGATAAGTTATATTAGAGTGTGTGTGTTTGAATGATGTTGTTTGAAATAGATAAGTTATATTAGAGTGTGTGTGTTTGAATGATGTTGTTTGGAATAGATAAGTTATATTAGAGTGTGTGTGTTTGAATGATGTTGTTTGAAATAGATAAGTTATATTAGAGTGTGTGTGTTTGAATGATGTTGTTTGAAATAGATAAGTTATATTAGAGTGTGTGTGTTTGAATGATGTTGTTTGAAATAGATAAGTTATATTAGAGTGTGTGTGTTTGAATGATGTTGTTTGAAATAGATAAGTTATATTAGAGTGTGTGTGTTTGAATGATGTTGTTTGAAATAGATAAGTTATATTAGAGTGTGTGTGTTTGAATGATGTTGTTTGAAATAGATAAGTTATATTAGAGTGTGTGTGTTTGAATGATGTTGTTTGAAATAGATAAGTTATATTAGAGTGTGTGTGTTTGAATGATGTTGTTTGAAATAGATAAGTTATATTAAAGTGTGTGTGTTTGAATGATGTTGTTTGAAATAGATAAGTTATATTAGAGTGTGTGTGTTTGAATGATGTTGTTTAAAATAGATAAGTTATATTAGAGTGTGTGTGTTTGAATGATGTTGTTTGAAATGGATAAGTTATATTAGAGTGTGTGTGTTTGAATGATGTTGTTTGAAATAGAGATACATAATTTATTCATTTTATTCAACAATCAGTATTCACCATTATCTTATAAATAGTTTTCTTTGAGTTTTCTTCCAGTTTTTGTTGTTGTTTGTTTTTGCACTTCTCTGTGAAATTGTTTACTTGGTATGTGTTTTTTATATTCAGTTATAAAATTTTAATTTGCTACTCCCGGATTACGGATTACTAATTTTATATAATGTGATACTTCCTTGGATTTGCAAAAAAATTTAAAGTAAAACGAGGGTTTTACAGGTTGACATTTCAATATTAATAAAAACTACTTGCCTCAAACTGCAAAACGAAATTTTACTGTTTGGCCTACTAATAAACAAACAGTATAATTGAAATGCCATTTTTGGTACTAAGTTAACAGTATTTCGTATTTTCTTCTAATATTATAAAACTGAAGTAAAAACACTAAGACATTATCAATTTTCTGTTTATTCACCAATTTCTCTATTTCACTTGTTCTTGTTTTCTTTTTGAATTTCGCGCAAAGCTATTCGAGGGCTATTTGTGTTAATTTAGCAGTGTAAGACGAAGGTCATCACCACCCACCGCCAACTCTTGGGCTACACTTTTACTAACGAACAGTACAGTTGACAGTCACATTATAACGCCCACATCACTGAAAGGGCAAGCATGTTTGGTGCAACGGGGATTTGAATCCGCAACCATCGAATCACGAGTCGATTGCCTTAACCACCTGGCCATGCTGGGTCTGTCTATTTCATCAAAAAACATTTTCATTCAACGTGTACTAATAATTTTATGTCAAACGTCATACTTTTACCACTGAAATACGAATGTTTAAAACGAAACGTAAATGTAATTGATACTTGATAAAATACATAATTTATTATGAACAGTAAAGACCATCTTCGTCAGTAAAGATATCATCACCCTTCGATGGTCGAAAACACGGACGTAATAAATGATTTATTTTTGAATCGTAGAACTGTACTGTTTTGTTTAAGTTAAATAAAGAGTAGATGTATTACCAACTTTATTTGACATTTTGTTTACAGTTATATTTTATCCCGATAATGTCATAATGGTAATTTGTATGCAAATTGTCTTGTACGCGTCATAAAATATACTATTACAAGTAAAATTCAATGAAATAACTTTGATTTAATTACACACATTCAACCGACATTTGTAGTTTGCTGAAATCGCTGGTAAACTGCAAAAATAGTAAGTGGTCAAGAAGTCTCCTTATTCCTTGTGGATATGTGACATCAAAAATAGTAAGTGGTCAAGAAGTCTCCTTATTCCTTGTGGATATGTGACATCAAAAATAGTAAGTGGTCAAGAAGTCTGCTTATTCCTTGTGGATATGTGACATCAAAAATAGTAAGTGGTCAAGAAGTCTCCTTATTCCTTGTGGATATGTGACATCAAATATAGTAAGTGGTCAAGAAGTCTCCTTATTCCTTGTGGATATGTGACATCAAATATCGCCTGAAAATTACATTAAAAAACATATCATCAAAATTATTAAAAAGAAAGAATTGTTGCGCGGAGAACTCTGAGATATTACCAGTTTATTGTTCTTTATTTATGATACACACTGTGAACAGTAAAATATAATGTTAGACTTGTTCTCCACAGTACTTCAATTTGATTTAATTAGAGATACGGGTCGATTTTCTTCTCCTTTCCTGGCAGCAATAATCACTCTGTTCTGTTTGATCCATGCTACTATATTTTCTTGTTTGGAGCCTGACTGGGACTATTTGGACTTGATATATTACTTCTTCATTTCTTTCACAACCATTGTTCTTGGAGATTACATACCTGGGGAGGGTCCAGACCACATATTTAAGCCGCTGTACAAAGTCTGTGTTACACGTAACTATTTTTATAGCACGTCTAACTCCCATACTACTAATTTTTATTTGCTGAGAAACACGATCTTCCTCCTGCGACAACTTATTTTTTGTTGTATTTTCAAGAGTTTATTTTCACTAAAAGTACAATGGTAGAAAAAATATTAATGAACGATCTAAAAAAATAATTTATTTTTGTATAGAAGCTGTAGTTTGGTAAAAGTTTATTTCACGGTCCATACGAGTGTTTAGTGTAAACCATTTTTTTTTCACTAATTGTTCGTAAAATGAAAAGTTATACAGTGCACTGACTTCACCACAAACATGACAGATTATACTCTGTTTTGAATCGTTTGTTTTAATTACGCAACACAATTGCTTCAGTAAATAACTTATTTAAACGAGCCTTGAAATTTCTTAAAATTCATAGAATAATTAATAAAAGAAAATTTTTTGGAAGTTTTGCAAGTCATGAATTCTCAGACAATGACGTAGAAAACTCAGAACAATTTCAGAGCAGCAGTCGTTATACTTACTATGTAGGTTTTATAATACTTGTTGACGTTTCTGATTCTACTGTGTGTTGATTCTATGAAATGTCCTAAGAGTATTTTACAACATTTGATAAACTATCCTTGCAACATGCCAGTGATTGTGTACTGCTTTTGAACTGGTGCCTACTATATTTCATGTATCTTAGGTTGAATGTCATGTAGATTTATACTGTATTATTTTTGTAGAATATATTTCCCTTTACTTTTTATCTTTCTTTAGGTTTATACAAAAGTTATTTGACCAGTTATATTTATTAGAATTGAAAAAACTAAAAACAGCTACAAAAAAGTGTGTATCGCATATTACTTAACTATGATTTTAAATATCATTCCGAAACTGCTCACTCAGATGAGCAGTGAACAATAGAGTATTCCATTTTTCACTCACCACTATTATCCGATATTAATGCACTTTAATGTTAACTGGAATCCCAAATCGTAATGTTTAAGATCAAACAAAGGCTTAAGAATACATTCATTTCGAGGAACATGTATTTAAATGTAGAACTCATAATTCATAAACAAAAACAAATGAATAATATTTGCCAAAGATGACATAAGTAAAAATATCACTGAATGGCAATAACCCCATTTGGAATACCAACAGAAATCTAAAATTCTAGTCAAACCCTAATATATATTTTATTCAGATATTATTTAGGTTTCGCGTATTCGATATATAACAAAAGCTTTCCTCGAAAAAGACTGCAAAGAGTGAATTGTTTTGTTTTACCTTGTTGTATTTAATTATCTTTAATTCTGCAGAACGTAAAACCCTTTCATTTTTGCCCACCAGTGGCACAGCAGCATGTCTGCGGACTCACACCTGTTAAAAACCGGGTTTTGGTACCCGTGGTTAGCAGAGCACAGGTAGTCTATTCTGTAGTTTTTGCTTAATCCTAAACAAACAAAATACCTTTCAGTATTAAAATACACCTTGCTATGGTTTGATTATGTAGCTACATATCTTTACTGGTTGCTTTGTCCTCTCTGATACATGAATGAAATATAAAATATTGTATGGAAAACATTATTTTATTTGATATCTACAAACAACTTACAGGAATAAACCAACACAGCGCACTGAAATACATGATAATAAACATCCAAGCTGCTCAGTAATGACAAAGTATTCGTAGAAAATAATCAGGAAGCAGCATCTACTCAATATGTCTGAACGTGACTGGAAATTACATGAGGATTTAAAGATCGCAGGAGACTTTCTAATCACTCATCCGTCATTTATCCCTATCTTAATTTGTTCTTGGCTGAAAGGGCGAGCAACTTTGGTGTGACGAAATTCAAACCCGTGACCATCAGATTACATACAACTCTAGCACCCTAACCATCTGCCCGAGCCTTTCTAGGTATTATGAACTAAAGTGTTACTTCAACAGAAGTAACAACATTATCTCGAATTATAACCCAAGAATAATGCATTACCAACTTCAACAAACTTGTCATTTTATTTTAGTTTATATTTTACAGAAAAAGAGATCAGAAAATCACATAACGGTCAAATCCAATGTAAATTAGAGGTGGGACAGCATGTTAAGGATTACATTTTGGCTTTGTTTAACTTTACGTAGATAGTGTATTGTTATCAATAACTAATTACTTTCCGAAAGAATATATACAGTGTTGTTTTACAACGTAAAATGTTACACTCTTAACATACAGATGTTTTCACATTAAAACTCAGAACTTCAAAATGAGAATGTGTCTTATACTTTATTATATTGTGAAACAAAGGAAAATAAATCAAGTTGCGACACAAGAACCATTCAGAAAAGGACTTACTACCAGTCGTGTTTGAACTGTAGTAAGAACAGTTCGGCATTTTGTAACGGGTTAAAATCCACAAACACAAAGTACAGTGGCAAAAATCTTTTATGTGCACCTGGCAATACTGTGCAACACAATCAAGAAAGATATTCAGAAGTGAAACAAGTTACATCTACAAAGGTGCTTCCACTACATAGTTGTTCATAAATCGCATACCTCGAACAGCAGAGAATGAAACAGTGAAGTGGTAAATGCAATACCGATAGATTTTAGTGACTTGGACTGTTGAAATAGTGCTGGAAAATCATAATGACTGGGTTTTGTTACATGTACTATGAGTCTTTATTTTAATATAACAATCAGTTTCTGAATTCAAAATCATTGTTTCAAAAAACATCAAATCACACCGAGGTTATATGGACCAACGTGATGAAACGTTACAGCTGTCGCTACACAGAGAGTGTCAATCAGAAGTTACTTTTACAAGCAATATTTTGAATTCTATACTGAATTCTCTATGTCTAATGAATTAAACAAGCATGCAGTATTTACAAGATAGAAGCTTAACTTTATGATTATTGAAATATATATTAATATCTTTAAAATTCTCTACCCTTCTACAAAATATGAATCATTTAAATTTCAAATTTCTTGTATAAGAATTTGTATCACTAATATCATTTCAAGTCGCATCTCATTTACAGCTACTGTTTCAGTAGCAATATTTAAAGTTAAGTAAAATATAGTGTTTTAGTAACATAACTGAAAAGCTGCATCATTGTTGTGTGTATTGTTTCCGAAAAATTATTAGAGAGTTGCATCACAAGTTGCCTTAATCACCTAGCCATGCCGAGCCATTTTGAAAGGATGCAACAAGAGTCATCTGTTGTGAATTGGTCAGATGAATTAGGTGGCGCCACTGATCACGTGTGGAAAAACTTTGAAGATAAAGTTTTCAATATTCAAATTAACCACATTCCTTAGAGAAAGAAAGTTGGTTCACAAAGAGTTTAAGAGATAAATTTAAAGAAAAGCATCAAAATGTAAGAAATTTAAATTGATTTGTACGACAAGAGATTCATAAGATTCGAGGAGATAAAAACAATTGTGAACCAAGAAATTAGAACTTCGAAAAGGAAGTACGAGAAAAGACAGGCTGGAAATTAAAAATTAAACAGTGAGGATTTCTTTAAGTACATTAAGGGTAAACAAAGTGAGAGAATGCAGATGGCGCCATTCATGGATGAAAAAGAGAGACTAGTGTATGATAATTATATGATGGCTGGGTAACTAAATTTTGTTTTTCTTCGATTTTCATTAACGAAGACTTAAGCAGTACTCCACGTTCTGAACAACTGCTAAACAAACGAGTTTGAAAAAAATTACTACATGAATTTTGAACTAGTTTAAAAAAATTAGAATATTAAAAAATGATAAGTCTCCTGAGCCAGATCACATTTCTCCAATGGTTTTGAAGGAGTATAAATATTGGATATGTGAGCCATTTTCTACTATTTCCTTTCAGTTCTTAAGTAGTTGGTAGAAACCAGAGGATTAGAAGTTAGCTTAGGTTAATAATCTTTTAAAGAGAGGTAATACAAATTGTCTCAGTAAATGTTCACCTGTTTGTCTTTTATAGGTTGTGGGAAAATATTAGTAAATTATGCTAAAACATGCTTTGCAAAGCTATTTAACAAAGTTTAGAATTGCATTGTATAGTACCCATGGTTCCACTGAGGAAAATCTTACGTTACAAATCTTTTGATGTTCTTTGAAAAGGTTACTGCTTTTATAGATCAGAGTAAGAGTGTAGATTAGGTTTATTTGGATTTGTCAGAAAGCATTTGCAAAGTTCCTCATAAATGGCTGTGAAGAAACGTATCTCTGTTGGTGTAAAAGATAAGTATCTGGATAGAAGAGTGACAGGATGGAAGAGTTAGGTTGTTGCAGATGGAGATTATTAAAGCTGTACGAATATTGTTACTAGGGTACCTAAGGATTGGGTCTTAGGACTACCATACCTACTGTATAAACTTTTTTTGTTAACCTTTTTTCTTTAGCTCAGAGGGTAGAACTAATAAAGGGGAGTGTATAACTGTTTTCATACAGTCGTTTCAGTTACAATGTAAAACATCTGATTTGTGTATGATTTCAAAACCAATTAATTATTCAGGCAATTTTTCTTCCCCTGAAATAAAATAAAAAATTCTGATTTCCACAATATTAGATAGCGTCTAAACTGGTTTTGTCTTGATATCTAGTAAGGAATCTGATAGACTAAATAATTAATTTCAAATACAATAACAGCAACTTCTATACGAGGTTAATTTTAATAATTACATCGTTGCAACCTTTTATCATCATCATCAATAAAACATTGTAATTATTGTATTTTATAACCGTTACCTTAGTTTCTGCAGGATTATGCTATGACAAATGTCAGAATAATTTTGTTTTCTCGACAATGAATTAACTTGCAAATAATAATCCTTTCATCTTGAAATATATTAATAATGTAGATGTTTACTGAAGGGTTCTCTTATGTGTTTTGTTTGAATAGTAGACAAAAACAAAATTACGAGTAACAAATATTTTTATTTCTCGCTTTTAAAGTTCATATGTCATGCTCTTACAGAGTCCATAATTCTTCTTGTGATTCATGGCATGTGCACGTTTTACCAATGTCACGGCAGAACAAATTGCAATTTCAAGCGTCACTCATGTGACATCATAGTAGAGTCTCCTGACTGAGAGGCAAACAGACAACACACAGTGGCGCTATTGGTAAAACAGGTTATCTCTCTAGGTGGTCTTGGTCCTCTGTTATTGTAATAACAATAAAAAAACGCTGTTCTGGTACAAACAAGATGGTGCTTACCTTCGCTGTTTTCGTTCTTTCTCTGCCCTATGAAAATTCTGTATAATTTTCCAAGAGGTTTTATTAGCTCCACTACAAGTGATCCATCTGAGTGAAACTATAAATAAGTCGTCCACTCGTGTCATCGGATACAAGAATATAGCTCCTCTAACTATATCTAGACCTAGGTAGACTGGAGTGTGGTTTTATACATCTTGTGAAAAAAAAAGAAGTTAATATACAGAATGATGTTTCTATTTTATATTAACATGGGTGAAAAACTTAAAACATTCAAGTACTGTCATGTCAAGTTTATGATACTAACAAACATAAAACACAAGTCACGGTTGTTTAAAGATATTTCACAAACATATAAGATATACAAACTCCACACAATTTAAACTTTACTGTGAAATGAATATATTAAATTCAAAATCATCGATCATCCACAAGTGATGTCAAACCTATCGTATTTTTCACATATGAAAAAAACACGCTTATCTGAAACAGATATTTACTAAAGTTAAACTTTATTAATTTATTCTAATATTTTCCACTAGTATGGGAGAGCAGTACATGAAATTCAGCATATGGGGTTGCGTATCTCAATATCTAAAATTCGAGCCAAAGTGCAGCTAATTACAATCAGTAATTTCAGTTGTGCCTGCGTAATATAGATGACAGTCAATTCCGACCCTAGGAGTTGAATAAGTTATCTTATTTCAGAGGGTGCTTCTGAGTGGTTGGTCAGTTGTTTAAAATTAGAAAGGATGAGATGATATTGACTTCTCATTTAGCTCTCGTGAGGACAGGATGCCCATCAATTGAAAATATTGGTATTAATCTATCAACAAAATTCCAGTAAGGTTCAGAAAATTTATGTATTACAACTTGTTTCTTGTAATGTAATACATTACGTTCAGTATATGCTGTATGAAAATTCGGTATCCTAGTTAAATCATTGGCCCGGCAAGGCCAAGCGTGTTAAGGTGTGCGTCTCGTAATCCCCGTTATGCCAAACATGCTCGCCTTTTCAACGGTGGGGACGTTATAATGTTAGAATGAATTTCACTATTCGTTGGTAAAGAGTAGCCCAAGAGTTGGCGGTGGGTGTTGATGACTAGCTGCCTTCCATCTAGTCTTTTACTTCTAAATTGGAGAAGATTAGCATTGAT
The DNA here is from genome assembly GCF_004210375.1 of Tachypleus tridentatus. Classification (NCBI taxonomy): domain Eukaryota; kingdom Metazoa; phylum Arthropoda; class Merostomata; order Xiphosura; family Limulidae; genus Tachypleus; species Tachypleus tridentatus. The sequence continues at coordinate 157,903,478 of NC_134832.1, read as the reverse complement.
ATCCTTAGATGAAATAAAAAAAAAACAAGCGGCGTTTCGAACGGTTAGCACAGATAGTCCTTGAGTAGCTTTGTGCGAAAATTCAAAACAAATTTAAATCATAAAACCGTGGTACTTACGAGTCGTGACGAACAAAGTCCGTCTGGTTGTCAGTATTTCCTTTTGTTCTTCTGAAGCACGTGGAAATCCTCAGCCTTTTAATAAAATTATGTGATTTTCTTAACCTGCACGGATTTTGCTGTCTTTCTTCTTTAGCAGGCAAATAAACATGTTCTCTGCTAGAAATGTCTTGTATAGCGTTCTTGGCAGATCTTCTGAAGGCCTGGAGCCGTTTCTTCATTGACTATCTGTGCTAGCCATCCCTAATTTAGCAGTGTAAGACTACAGGAAAGACAGTTAGTCATCACCACCCACCGCCAACTCTTGGGCTACTTTTTTTCCAACGAATAGTGGGATTGATCGTTACATTATAACGCCCCCACGGCTGAAAGGGTGAGCATGTTTAGCGCGACTGGGATGCTCGGCCATGTCGGGCACAAGATATTCTTATAGTATAATTTTATTGGTTTAATTCTACTAAGTAGTTGTCCAATCACAGCCGTAGGTAACAATACATATATGTTATTCTTTTTATAAAGAGTGTTTTCCTGCAATACATTATAAGAAAAAAATTGGATAGATATTAACAAAGAGTTCGAATCTCCCCGTCACTTAACATTTTCTTTTATACTTTCTAGTGTGTGTTCTTTCATCCATAAGGACGCTATAAAGTTCGGTAAATCCTATTTTAGCCGCTCAAGAGTACAGGCGATGTACATTGAACAGATAGACATGCCGGGCCGCTACCTACTTGTACTTGAGAAAACTTCTGACGAAGCTGTACGAATTTTTTGTTGAATTTTTATATTGGATAAGTTGAAGACAATGAAAAGAATTGTAGATCATGGGAAATGGAAGCAGTATTCTGAGGGAGCATAATTTATTTATATCATCAGATGACAGTGACTTTCAGGAAGGTAGAAAGAGTGCTATTAGTATTAGAGTAAAAAATAATCAATTTAGTTGTAATGAGCCTATTATGTTGACAAACAAATTTCAGAATTTGGCTTCTGCACGTGAAATGTTGGAAAGAATGAAAATAAAAGGATCAGAGAAGTATGTGGAATTTGTGGGTGATTTATTGACAAGATATATGGATAGAATAATCTGTGTAAATGAACTTATAAGTAGGTCACTAGGGTTAAATGTTAGGTTTAGGTAAACCGTAAGGATGAGTAGACTGACTGGACTTATATCGACTAGTTCAGAGGAGGGAGGGTACTTTTTGGAATGGGAGGTTTATTTTTAAATACTGTAGCAGCTGGCTTGTTTTCTAAGACTATTAACTCAGCTATAAAGGAGGTTTTAAACTGAAACTAAACAGTGGTGAGGGCCAGAAAAAACTAAACACAAAGAATATGAGGAAATGAAAAATTTAGCATGGTTAGTTAGTACAGAAGTAGTAGAAAAGGATAGACTTGATTGTTACTGTTGTAATGCTAGGAGTATAAGAGAAAAAATATATGGTATTGGAAATTAATTTGTAAAAATTAGTTTTTCAAAGGAGGTGTTTCTAAATATTGTCCATAAATTTACAGAAAAAACTTCATTAGAAATTTAGAGTAATTCTTCGAAATTTTAATTCTAAGTTGAAAATTACAAACACTTTCAAAAGTTAGAGTTTACTATGGATTGATTAGACATAACTGTTCTCATCTTTGTTCACAACTAATTGGGTACATCTTTTCACTTTCATCAAACTTTTTTGCTACTGTGTTGTCTTAATGGATTACACTGACTGTGTAATGAGTTTTAATTCTTCTTCATGGTTTTCCTTTGTCTGTAAAGAAACAATGTGTGAATGATGCTTTCACTGAATCTGCATTTTTCCAGAATTTAAAGAGAGAAATATTTTTACTTTTGCAGAGCCTTGTGACCAGAACCAGTTAAAGGTCACGTCCAAGCTTTCCTGCAAAAGTGACGTTATTTTAGAAATGGCCCTGACTAAAATGAGGATCTATATATAAGCATATCCAAATCTTTTTAACTACTTCAGCAGAATATTGATACTGTTTGTCTCTATACTGTTCCATTGTATACAATGTCACATGCTGTTGGTTCGTTTTGAGTGCTTCTTGAAGTAAATTTTGCTTTTGTGATCCCTTCACTGTTTCAGTGTTGGTTTATAGTTGTATGTGAATAAAGTTTAACATTCAACATTTTCACGGACTGAAATGTATTTCTGATAGATACTTCCTTTCACCGTTCCTTCAGTGCATCATTTCTTGCTTTCATAATGATGGTTGAATGTAGAGTGAGCTAGCCTTGGTTTTATTAGCACTGACAACTGTGTTTTAATGCTAAAATACCAATATTGTTTTGCAAACATAGACCTTATAATTAAAAATAAACACTAAGGTAGATTTTAAAATCAAAATTTAATCATTCTGATAAAACTTATTCTTAAGCAAATTGTGAAGATTGTAGTAAATGAACCTTAGAGTGAATTAGAAAAAGTTGCACTTAGTGTTCAAAAACAGTTGTTCTGTTGAAGAATCACTTTTTAACAGATCATCTACAGGTATAATTCAACAGATCCATAAAGTGAGTTCAGCTTAGTTTTAGAACAAGCATAGAATATCTGGTCTGTACTGTTGTGCTCTAAAGTCCTCTCATGATTTGTAGATACTCCAGTATACCAGAAATTCTTCCATTATCTCCAGATGTATTTATATCTTACTTGTAGAAGAGGTTAAACCCGTGAAGAAATATTGTTAGGACATTCACCCATGATCCTTCAGTACATACCCCACATTTTGCACCTTTAACTTGTGAGGGTCATATAAATCAATGAGGGGACTAGGAACAGAAAATCCAATGCCAGATTTAGGTTGAAGACCCCTAAAACACCTGCTCTTAGACCACTATTTTACCCAATTTAATCTTGTGGTGCATTTTACCTCCTCTTAGTGATGGAGGTGGGAGTGGCTTTACTATATAGATAATGACCCTACTTCAGTTAACCAGAATCTCACTCAAAACATTTTGTTTTGCCATCTTCAAAACTGTGGGAAATGTATGTAGACAAGTGAATAAATTCACAATGGAACAGTGGTATGTCTGCAGAATCACACTGCTAAATACCAGGTTTCAATATCCATGGTAGGCAGAGCACAGATAGTCTATTGTGTTGCTTTGTGCCTAATTCTAAACAAACAAACAGATATTATAAATTAATAGAGGATACATTTCTCCATTTAATATTCGTAAGACATCCACATATTTTTTTGAAGATTTTATTTTCACAGAATTAGAATGAATTAACTCCTTGAAATTGTATGCTAGTTCTGTGGTTGAGGGACAATTAAAGGGTTTTGGGCACCTACAGTTTTTTTTCCTTTCGCATTTCATATTTTGCAAATGCTGTCATTTTTGCATTTGTATGAGTTTTGAAGAGAAAGAAATGTCTTGTTTTAAATTGTCAAAGATTTTTGCAAGACTAACCTCAATGTCAAGTAAAATTGCTCATTATATTTCAGAGCTAGATATAAAAGTAGTCAGTTACAGAGAAATATATTTTAAACACAGCATAAGATGTATTACTGTGATTGTGTGTCTATCAAGTAATCATTTTCTTTCTCTGTAATTTTCATCACTTGAGATCTCCGTTTCAAGATGATAAGTGTGTGTGGCTATCAGGAGTGTTTATTGAATAGTCAGATCCAAAGTCAGATATCAGGACTTGCTTGTATTATAATTTATTATTAAGTTCCTGACTAAATACTAGGAAAGAGACCTTTAACTTTTCTGTTGTATATATTTTCACCCTTGTTTAATTTTTTCTGTGAATGTTATGTTGTTTTAGTGAGTTACATTTTAAATTTAATTGAACTACTTTCCTATCGTGGTATATGAATAAGTTTGTCATAGAAACATAGCTAATAATCCAAACTTTAGTAACACATCAAGTTTCAATCCTTAATTTTAAAAGGTAACATTAATACAAGAATTGTGACTTTTGTTCTTGACATCCTTATTCTCTAATGTATTTACAATCCCTCCAAGAAATATTAAATATAAATTACTTATGATATTAACAGTGTTCAGGCAAATTTTATTTAGTTACAGTGCTAAAAAATATGAAATCATACCCCACATTCACACTGACCCATCAAATCCTGTTTTTCAGAATTGCTGTTAATTTTCTCTGCGTTTAATACTATATTTTTATATTCAATAGGAAGCAAAGGTTTTAATCTATCAAATGAGATAAATTGTTTTCTGTATTGAGAATTGTTTATTTTCACTTGCAGTTCAAACGTTATTCCCATGCAAACACATCAATGAGCTTAGCTGATAATAACCGTTTTAGGTTAGATTACATAAAATAAGGAATAATAAGTTAATATGGGGTATGCTTGCAAGCAACTAATAAGCAGTCTTATGTGATTCAGTAGGGTAATTTGATCTTCACATTTACAAAGTAAATTACAAATTTTATGGTGAGAATATCAGTTAAATATTATTCAAAAGGACAATAAAACTATAAGTATAAACAGATATATACTGTTGTACATTTCAAGATATTTAGAATAAAGAAATTTTCATGTTACAATCTGAAGTTATTCTAGAAAGAAAAATGTAATTTACGTGTATATTGATTTTTTTATTTGGTGGTCACAAGGTCAGTCAAATGGGACAACCTCATATAAAGTTACAGTGGAGAAAATGATAGATAATATATAATGTTTTACTGATAAAAACATTTAAAATTTTGTTAGGAGATTTTAAGAGGTCATGGAAATGAAATTTCAGAATTTTTCAGATAAGTGGAAGTACTTTCTGATTTTAACATAAAAATCGTTTTTCACTCCAAGCAGCCAACACTTTGACTCCATATGTTCATGGAGAATAATTATTGAAAATACTTCATTAAAAATTCTGTGTTTCTGTCAAAATATGGCTTCCGATGACTACTGAAAGTTTTTGATATATTTAGTAGAGATGAACAAAACATATAAGTTATTGAATGGACACAATAAAGGTCAATTTGGGTCACGAACTTAGTTAACCCTTTCACTGTGTGCTTGGTATAACATACACGAGTTCGTCTACACTCTTCCACACATTAAGTGTTTGTGCTATAACCTTTGATGTAGCATATGTATTTTTACAAAATTTGGTATACTTTTAGTAAAGATTACAATTTTTTAAAGAAATATTTTTACTAGAAATGAGTTTGCGAAAATAGTGTCTGTTTCGTAACTAGTCTGAATCTAAAGGGATTTCATGTTAGGATTAAGAGAACAATTCTTCATCTTTAAAATCTCAAATATTATTTACATAATCTCTAAAACATCCTAAATACATTTCAAACATTTATTAATGACGAGAAATCCACTTGAAATAAAAATGTATCTCGGAACGGCTGGTATGGGTATTAACACTTTTATTGAAAAAGAGAGAACAACGTTTCAACCTTCCTGTGCCATCTTCAGGTCAAATGGAAATTCAAACAAAAGCTTTGAGTCCTCAACGTCCTTAAAGAAAACTGGAGAAGAGGTATTAATAAAATATTTTTGTCAAGCCATGGTTGGTTATTTCGTTTTAAAAAACTCTCTGTGGTTCATAATGTTCGTATTGCAGGTAAAAGTCCAAGTGAAGACGAAGATGCTGCTGAAAATTTTTCTATTAAATTTACAGAAATTAGTGAAACAATTCGGTGCAAAGATTACAAAATTTTTTATGTTGATGAAACTGGTTTATCTTGGGAAAAATTGCCTTCAAGAATTTTTCTATCAAAAAATGAAAAAACCTCAGCAAGTTTACAAAACGTCAAAAGATTGTTTGACACTTTTGTTAATCGGAAATGCATCTGGCGATTTTAAATTAAAACCCATGCTTGTGAATTGTATGGAAACCCCCTGAACACTGACCAGCTGTGCAAATGAGAGTCTTCCAGTTGTTTGGCGATCAAATAAAAAGTATGAATTACGAAAACTTTGTTTAATGACTGGTTATAAAGTTACTTTTGTCCCACAGTTGAACGTTACTGCAAACAAAACAAACAACTTGAACTTTAAAGCTTTGTTGTCATTAGGTCGTGCACCAGGCCATCTAACGGAACTTTGTGACTTTAACGAAAATGTCAAAATTTACTTTCTTCCATCCAATACAGCATCTCCACTGCAACCAGTGGATCAAGCTGTAATTGCGACCTTTAAAGCTTACTATTTGAAGCGAACTTTTTCTGAAGCAGTGAAGGCTACAACTGGAGAAGTTACACTATCTTTATCTGAGTTCTAGAAAAGTTACAACATCAGAAATTCTATCGAAAGCATCAACGTAGCGTGGCTCCAAGTTAACATGAGTAACACGAGAGCGGCGTGGAAGTACGTTTTGTCTGATTGCGCAAGCCATTCCTGCCGCTTTGAGTCCGAAATCAGGGATGTTTCGCAAGACGTTGTCAAAATTGGACACAATATTGAATTCGAGTCTTAGGAAGTGGATAATGTTCGAGAATGCATTTACGCACATTCTGAAGCTCTCGACAATAATACGCTCCTTAATTTAGACCAAGATTGGGCATATCATGAAGAAGAAGAAAGTCCAGAGTGTAACGAAAGTACTAGTGATGAGCAGGAAGAATAATTTATCTTACTGGAACTTGAAACAATGTTTCGGGCAGTGGAAACTGATACAGACTTAATTATGAATCATGATCCAGAACACTGCGAAGAAATGAAGAAAATGATGCAACTAAGATTTGATAGATTTTCATTAAACAGTAAATTTTTACACTTTTCATTTTTTCAAAATAAAATATTCATTGTTTTAATTTTTCAAAATAAAGGTTATCAATTAATATCGTTTTTATTTTACCTCATAACTATTTGTGTTTTTTCTGACTAATGAGGCTTAATTATTTCTACTATGAAGAAATTCTTTATGGTATCCACGTATCATTATTTTTCCCATTGAAACTTTTCCCCCCATTCAGTGCTGATTCAATCAATGCGATAGTTTTTCCAACGCATTAACCGCACTGTGCGAGGTATTTTTGTGTATCCCATTCTGTAATTTTGTACCTATCAAGAATAAGAATAATCACGTGACTTGTTAGTTTACCGTTAGAAGCGAATAAATGCAGAGACGAAGTGGTATCAATGGACCTGTCAGTTAGTAGATATCCGTCCAATAGGTACTCTGTATAGAAAGTTCGTGTAGGCTGCATAATAACAACTTACCAATTCAAATGAATTAGACGTATGTTCGTTGTTCTTTATTTAGTGTTATAGCTGTATTGCGTTTTTATAGTGTGTGGCGATTAAGATACGACATTCAGTTTTCTGAACTCGTAAGAATAACACTGCACAACAGTTCTGCCCAATAAGAAAAGCATGGGCACATAATAACACGAATGGAGAGTACTGGATGGTTAGTAGTTAAATGAACAAAATTCTTTTTTTGCTTCCTTTGTTTTATGGATAAGTAATTTAATTTATAAGTAATTAGACTACAGAACATTGATGAATGAGGACTTGATGTATTGCGTATATGAGTTTGGGAAGTTGTTACCTGTATTTACTCCGGATGTTGTCATTAACATAGTTTAATTAGAACACGCATACATTTTCTCGTGCTAATAGTCACAATTCTGAAATCAACATCACTATCTATTAGATGAACTCCTGTAACGTTTCTCAAATGTTATATCCACCATAGAAGATCGAATGAATTGTTCTTTGTAAAATGTTAACAGAAAGCATTACGTGATATAAATGATAACCTACAGTAAACATTTACAGTGAAAATATCAAGAAGTTAAAACTGTATTAATCTCAATTTAAGTGATGGTTTTACGTGTAATGATAGTTTATTCAATTTCTTGTTGATTATAAACGTCTGTCACAAATCATGGGTGAATTAACTTGCGTATCAAGCTGGCGAAGCGAGTTTATATTACTGTACTTACCGTCAGAAATAAATGTTAAACCTATTACATTTATAATACTATATTCCATATCAAGTCCCATGAAAACTTTCAACAATTAGAATAATGTATAACAATAATATTCAAACCACTTTAATTTCGACATATCTGTTGTGTACGACGCGTTTCACTCATCAATAAAGTGCATTATTAAAAAATATAATATCTCTGATACTAATATATAATAATAAGCAAGTTCCTTATGTCATGCTTTGCCATCTTGAGAAAAGACTTTCACTCTTTCAGTCTTTCAAATATGGCTGCTACAAAGAAAGACGGGAAAGCAGTTCTGAAATCAGAGCCAAAGAAATGTTTTTTATAAAGTAAGTGAGATAAAATCACTTTTCAACGTATGTGTTGTCCGAGAGTTTAATCAATTTTTTATGTAATTGTTTGAGATTGGTCCGCACTCATATAAAAATCTTACAAAATCATGGACAAGATTAGTGTCTTGAAACTATGAAAGTTGATCTTTCAGCGATAGTTTGTAACTACCCATCATGAGCATGAAGTCTACATGTACTTTGTTTTTATTTTCTCTCAACATGAGACTGAGTCATCAAAAACATTTTTAAATATTATGCAGTACTAACTTACACTTTCAGTAGCTTGACCTTATGCTGACCCGGCATAGCAAGGTGGGTTAAGGCGTGCGACTCGTAATCCGAGGTTCGCAGGGTTCGCATCCCCATCGCACCAAACATGCTCGCCTTTTCAGCCGTGGGGGCGTTATAATGTATCGGTTCAATCCCACTATTAGTTGGTAAAAAAGTAGCCCAAGAGTTGGCGATGGGTAGTGATGACTAGCTGCCTTCCCTCTAGTCTTACACTGCTAAATTAGGTACGGCTAGCGCAGATAGAGCTTGGGTGGCTTTGTGTGATATAAACATACAAAAACATACAAACAATCTTTCTAGGGTATACGTGTATGTCAGTACCTCCTGCGCCTTCTATTGAATGGCATCACAAACAAACAATCATTAAAAATATGACTTTAAGTATTCAAGAGTCAACAATTAGAAAAATAATTTTGGTAAGTGCAACAACCATTTCTTTATAATAGAACACAATTTTAAATAAAAATACCCTCCACAAGAAAAACAAGACTTTCACCAGAACTGTAGGTGAGGGTTTGATTATATTTTTATTGTTGTCATTTTTAAATGTAGTACCGAGAAGCTAGAGTTCTTAAAAACCGTCAGTTTTTCAATAACAGTACAACTTTTAATTTATAAAAAAACAAAAACGCTTATAGTTCGTATCAGTAAATCTTATGAAAATGTATGATGTAATAGCTTGCGTTCTACTGTGTGAGTCCGCATACATACCGCTGTACTACTGGGGGGGCTCAAAGTATGATGTAATAACTTGCGTTCTACTGTGTGAGTCCGCATACATACCGCTGTACTACTGGGGGGCTCAAAGTATTATGTAAGAGCTTGCGTTCTACTGTGTGAGTCCGCATACATACCACTGTACTACTGGGGGGCTCAAAGTATGATGTAAGAGCTTGCGTTCTACTGTGTGAGTCCGCATACATACCACTGTACTACTGGGGGGCTCACTCACTCTTTAATACATCAGAAACCTTTTGACGCATTCACTATCACTACTGTTTGACGAGAGGCCTCTTCAACGCCTGAGACGGCACATGTAATGTGACTAAGATAAAACATTTGCTTTCAATTATGCGTTCTTATAATAACCATAACATGAAAAGTACTGAAATTTTAATATATTAACTGGAAATAACCAGTCTCAGGATATAAGAAATTATATGAGCTGATTTTGCAGTTTTGTTAAACTGAAATAAGTTTTCCATAACTTAAAATTTATTATTTTAACTTGCTATTTTAATTTTTAATATAAAAGTTTGTTCTACTGTTACAATGTCCACTACTATACAAACACCGATGTCTAGAGATAAACGTTGTCAAACAGCATGTTTACAAGTGTTTGTGTGTGTGTTTATTATATATTTGTATATTAGTTCCAAGAAAACATTATTTTGGTTTCACAAAAATTAACGTTTTACACAACTATTATAAGTATCTGCTATTTTTAAAACAAAATGTTTAAGCTATTAAACTTTCTGAATAAAGTCTTATATTTTTATAAATATTTTAATTCCACTATATGTCTACTTTGTCATGTTTTCAGTTTTAAAGTACCAGGGCACCTGTTCCAATAAAGATAATTCAGTGTGTGAAAACGTTAAAATACCCTGTAGTAACATAAAATTAATTACTAAACCAATCTCGGTTCTCGACTGCCTGTGATTGGTCGGTAGCAATAAGGTTATGCAAACAATGTATTTTATTGGCTGATTCATTGTGATAATTACCTGCTCCTAATATTATTGAATATGCATTTTTGTCATTCAACAAAGTGAAAACCACACAAAACATAAATGAAGTTTACACTTATGTAATTTTTAATTTAATTGTCTGTTTAACAGTCATGTCTTTAAAATAATCAAACCATTGAATATTATGGTAAAAATCAAGCACTTTTCTGTGGCATATAAAATGGAAGCTAAATCAAACCTAGTTTAAAAATATCAGAACAGGGTAAACAGATATTACAAATATATTTCTTTACCAATCATGTTGCCTATAAAACAAAAATCTGATAAAACTCAAGATAACAGTAAAAATCAGAGGAACCATTCCATTAGTTGATAAGAGATGTAAGAATGGAACAATCTGTTTAGTAGAGTATCCAACAAATTTCACAAATGATTTAAAATTACTTCTACAAAACAACAACAAAAATGTCCATAAGTTTCTTAATCCACAGTCAGTATCACATATCAAGACATAAATGTTTCAGCTCAATGTTTATAAAAAAGGTTCTATTATTGAGTATCGTGTATTATAAACTTATACACCTTGTTTCCTTTTCTGTAGGCCCAGCATGGCCAAGTGGGTTAAGGCGTTTGACTCGTAATGTGAAGGTCTCGGATTCAAATCCCGATCGTACCCAAAATTTTCATCCGTGGGGGCGTTATAATGGCACGGTCAATCTCACTACTCGTTGGTAAAAAGAGTAGCCCAAGAATTGGCGGTGAGTGGTGATGACTATCTGCCTTCCTTCTAGTCTTACACTGCTTAATTAGGAACGGCTAGTGCAGATAGCCCTCGAGTAGCTTTGTGCAAAACTCAAAAACAAACAAACAATCCTTTTCTATAAATTATAAGTCAGTGCTTCTATAAAGGGGCATAACCAAGAAGGGGGGGTTAACCCCCCCATGGACCCAAACTCTATAGACAAGTTCAGTTGCCACCTATGAAGTTTCATAAAGATCCGTGATTGCATGCCAGATAATTTCACACACAACAAATGGTCAAATGCAAATTTCTCACAGAACACTTTTAATACAGCAAGTTTTGTCAGAACAAGAGAAATACAATCAAATATCTATAAAAGGCTCAAACGCCTGTTCGTTCTTGCCAGGACATCTACAACACAATTTGGTTCAACATTAATATCACGGTGAATGTATAATGAGGCCAGGTCATTCAATCGATCTTCAGTGGTGGTATTTCTCAAATACGTTTTGAGTCTTCTGAGAGTTGAAAACGAACGCTCCACTGAGCTCGTTGACACAGGCAGCGTGACGAATACTTTCAACAGTCTAGAAATGACTGGAAACATTTCTACATTTCACATTGCATATGCATCTATGGCATTTTTTGGTCTGTTGTTCGCAAGTGATTTGTACCAAACCCTATGTTTACCTACTGCAGGTAGTGAAGTGCTGTCAACGTCAGCCTTGTATATATTGACCAACTCTTTAATTTGGTCACATTGTTGTGCTATACGTTCTGACCGTTCTGTGGTAAATCCTGATGGTAGTAGACACGTGAAATTTGTAAGGAGAGTTTTGTGACTAGACAGACGGTCACATATATGTAAAAGAAAGTGATCAACAAATGGTACAAATACAACAATACGAAAGTACTCTTCATGACTAGTGGTTTGTGTGTTAGCACGGTACATCTGTCTTTTAGCCTGCCTTGGCATTATGATATCAATTTGAAGCTCACTACACAGAGTTTGAGCCTCACAGAAAATGTTGTTAAATTCATTCACAGTATTATTTCCGAGTTTTTCTAAATTTAATGAATATCGTATATATTTTCTAAACCAAGTTGGAAAGCGTTCTTAAACATCACATTCGACAGGCTCTAATCACCTTTCTCTTCTTTGTTAAAGGCTGTTTGAAGTATATACGGTAACAACATCGATATTTTCACAGTAGTTTTGGAACTGTATTATCACTGTCTCTTTAAGTGTATGACTTTTGTAATTCTTAAAAGTTTCCAAACTCTATACATGGAGAATCTAAGAATTCATGTAATTTCATATCTTATATAACAGTAAAGTTAAACAAAAAAATCGTTCTTTATTATGCTTAGTTGTAAGGTGATAAAATTGTTTCATGATAATAACTGCCATATTCGAATAATATGCAAGTTTTACTAATGATAGCGGGAACAAGTACCCTATAGTACAACGTCTGAAAGAAGTTATGAATAGTATAGAAATGTATTCCATAGTTCCACAAGATTTGTGTTACCACTGAAAACGTATGTTTGGTGCGACGGAGATTCGAACCAGCGACCCTCAAATTACGGTTCTAACGCCTTATCCCATCTGGTCATGCTGGGACCCCATAGTAATAAAATGGGACAATTAAAAAGAGATCCAGTGTTTCACAACATTTTTTATTGTGATTTTTATCATTTGAACCAAGTGCAATGTTGTTTCGTTACACTGTTTACATTGTAATTCATTAAAATTAGGTATAATTAAAGTATATTGATTAGATAATTCCTTGCTTTTAAAGTATTTTTAACAGCAGTTTCATTTCAGTTGAATCTCTGTTTACCTATCCCTTTCACTTTTCTTGTTTTTCATATTTAGTATTTCGGCAGTGCAATCAGTAAATATTTGTGGTCAAATTAAGTTTTGGTGTAATGAATTGTTACATCATTTTATTTAACTGTCTTATTTTGCCACAAAAAACACGGGGGGGATTAAAGTTTCTGATCTTTCCTGGTTATCATTTAAGCCCCTTTAGGGCTGAAGACGTTTTAAACTAAAATAACTAACTACCAAAGATATGCGATGCGATTGTGAAGAAGAAAGACCAAAGTTCTGTCGAAACGTAAAGATGTTCCACCATCAATAAAACTTTTTCTTATGCTTATAAACTGTTCTTCGCTTACTTATTATTATATTAGCATAATGTGCTTCCGCGCTCAGGTACATTATGCTCATTCGTTTTTGAATTTACTTTTCAATACATGTAAATATTACTACAACTTGTGTTTAGCGATCCACTGATGTAACAAGATTATTAACATAACTTTAAATAATTTTATTCATTAGTATATTTCAATTGATAAATTATATTATTAAAACATTTTGTTTCGAGTAAGTAAAAGGAAAGTACGTGTGTTTCAGTTTGATGCATGAGACGTATATTTCTGGATGTGTATTGAGCAAGTCTCGCCTGATCTCTAAACCTGTAGAAGATTCTTGAAAGCAAGAATCAACAATATTTGTTTTACGAAAACGTTAGCGTGTTTTCGAACATTGTTGAAAGTTCGATAATCTCTCGTGATTAGTATATGAAGCCGACGTATCAAGAGAAAGTTATTCTTGTTTGTCAGCTACAGCCAGCATACTGTAAGCCTCGGAAGCTATAATTGTGATTAATGCTTATTAATTGGAAAACTACAGAAATTTTGTTTATTTCGAATATTACAAACCATTCAACCTCAGTTAATTAACTTTGGACGTTAATATTTCTTCGAGTACATTAAATATTTTTGTCGGTAAGAGTCAGCTTGTGAACAGTGTGAGACCTACCAAGCTAGTCGGCTTAAGCGAGGTGTAACAACATCAACTCAGAATTAATTTGTTCATCGCGGACCTGGATCGTCTGTAAAGTAATCACTTCCAGGCCCGATTTTAAACTCAGTATTGTCTATAAGTTTGTTTTGAATTTCGTGCAAAGCTACGTGACGGCAAATTGATACACACGTGTGAGATATTTAGGAGTGTAAAGCTACAGGGAAGCATGTTTGGTGTGACGGGGATTCGAACCGCCGATTCACAGATTAGGATTCGAGTGCTTTAACCACCTGGCCATATTAAGCCTAATGTACATTTTATAGTTGTTTTGTTTAAGACCAACTAGTTCAGTTGCTTTTGAGTCGCCTAGTGACACAGAAGCGTTTCTTTGGACCCGCAGTGACAGAAAGCGGGCTATGATACTAGAGGGTGGTTGGTTGGGGGAGATCACAACTACTCCTCTGTAAGTTTGTAAAACTGTTGTATATAAATCATTATTTGTAATATCCATTATTATAAATTGTATTGAGGTTTGTATGTTAAAATATTTTGTGTTAAGAAAGAAAACTGTTTGTGTTAATCTTGTTGACAAATGTCATAAATTTGATATGTATCGAAATTCAGTTAACTTCTAAATTAAAATTAAAATTTCCGGCTATTTGAAATCGTGACACGTAACACGGCCCGGCATGGCCAAGCGCGTAAAGCGTGCGACTCGTAATCCGAGGGTCGCGGGTTCGTGCCCGCGTCGCGCCAAACATTCTCGCCCTCCCAGCCGTGGGGGCGTTATAAAGTGACGGTCAATCCCACTATTCGTTGGTAAAAGAGTAGCCCAAGAGTTGGCGGTGGGTGGTGATGACTAGCTGCCTTCCCGTTTTACACTGCTAAATTAGGGACGGCTAGCACAGATAACCCTCGAGTAACTTTGTGCGAAATTCCAAAACAAACTTCAACTAACCCGTCACCTATCTAGTTCTAACAGTAACTATAATTTTATATGATAGAACAAATCAGTCTTCACGATCTTTAACTAGTTATTTTATTGTTGTTTCATGTAAGATCTACATTGCCTGTACATTGCCTGTCTGAAATGTTGTATCTACAGAATAGAGTACTTTATATTTATCTGTGCTTAACAACTTATTATCGGTAATTAATACGTTATCAATTATTGTAAACAATAAGATAGTGAATTAATATTTTATGTTGTGTTAGACTATCAAAAGCTGTCAAAAATGATTACAATTACACTTGTAAAACAATATTGGTATTAAATCTGTTAATTTTGAAACACTTTTCTTCCTGATATTTGACTTTTCTTGATGATTAATATAATTTACTATTTCTATTTCACTTTTTTATATAATATTTTAATTTTTTGCCTCGTTCTACTATTTTTATTTTATTTTTTCTTGATTTCCTTTCACCGTATCTTCAATTAGCCACCAAGTAACTCAGCAGCATATTTTCGGACACTTGATATTAGGTTGATGGACACAGCACGGATATCCCACTCTGTAGCTTTGTGTTTAACTACAAATCAACAAACAACTCCAGTAACACTCATGAGGTCATCTCAAAGGTTAAAGTTTAATTAATATTATATTTAAATTTCACCAAAATAATCTCAGTTCTGAACTTCATCTTTAGTTGCTTTTTTATCACCTATTAAAATTATGTCACGTTCGGTTAAATTACGTATTAAAAAATCAATTTATTTCTGCCTTCGTCTGCTACAGATTTGTTAATCTTGAAATTTAGTTTTACATTTACTGTCTATAATTTTTAAAATTAAAAAGTAGATATAAACTTCCTGTGTCAAACTTTATGTAATGTTCAAATATATGTATTTGTAAACATAGACTGATATGAAATTCTGTGTAATAGTGTTTTGCGTTTATAAAGTATCTTTTCTTTTATCCTTAATACCAATCTGCCTGACGTCCATATCAAGTCAAACATATTCTTGTTTATTACGTAATGAAGTAAAAAATTTTTCTCAAACCACTTAAGTCATTAACTTGTCCAAACTTATACATCAGGGAGTCTAGCAGGTCATGTGATTCATGGTTTCATAAACTGTTACCAGAAGGCAGTGTCAAAAGGAGCAATTCGTGATGACGAGAAACCCACTTGAAGTAAAAATGTGTCTCAGGACAGCTGGTGTGGGTATTGACACTTTACTAATAAAGCAGAAAACAACGTTTCGACCTTCTTTGGTTATCTTCAGGTTAACGAAGATACAATATTAGTTGGAGTTGTATTACTAGAATCGTTTTGACAGAGGGCGTTTCAGCAAAAAGCCTCTCAAAGACCCAAACTACACTTTTCTCTCACAGTTGACAGGTGATTTTGAAAGCTGGAAGAGTGCCGACAAACCAATAACAACAACAAACAACCATTACTAAACAATCTAGAATTTTCACTGCAGAAGTGGAGAATTACAATAAATACGTACAAAATACAAGCCATATTATTTACAAAATCGTAAGAAAAGAAATCAAATTAATATTACAGTTATATCTAGACGTGACTCTTACAGGTAGCAATATCAGCAAAATTCTTAAAGATTACTTTTACTCAAAATTAAATTGGATACCACACATTAATAGCGAGTTACCTAAGGAATTTGAATGATAAAACAAGAAGTTTCTATAGAAAACATATTAAAACTTTACAGAACATACATAAAACCAGCTGTATAATATGTTTGTATAACATGGATAAATGTGTCAAAAACACTCATCAACAAACTACAGCAAATACAACATTGCATTTTAATAAAAGCATATGCAGTTCCACGATCAACAAACTAAATATTTCTTCACAACTATTCAAACATGCCAATTCTATTAAACAGACCCCTGAATAACGTACTTGAATATTATAAAAAAAAAATTATAATTTATACAAATGAACTGGTAAGCAAACTAGGGAGTTACATAATACATGATAAACCTAGCCCTAAGTACCTTTCCAATCTGAACGTCACAAATACAAAACGTAAAATTCCATATAGTGTTAGGCTAACAGAGTCATAGATACAAACGTAGCTTTGTATTAAAAAATAGGATTATGCGTTTGTATGACTGCTTGGTAGATAATAAAAAAGAGAAGCTATAAAAATATATGAATTAATATTACTCCATGAATAGGTTATGTTAATTAAAACTGCAGACAATGGGCAAAATTTAATGTACTGTAAGTAAAACAACAACAAAGTAACAATGCTAATTAATTACCCAGGATTTAGTGGTAGTGCAGATAAAATAACGGTTCCAGAGAGGAGAGAAAAGGTCTACGTTATACCTGTCCCTCCATAGTCCAAAACATGGACCGAATCCACATGAAGAAGAAGAATTTGATAGTGGATGTATAGTTCTATGAAGTGACACCAGAGGATAGATAGTATGTTTTCTACGTCTTCCTGAAAGGACTGTTTCGTGTCGCCCGACACATAACATGTCACAAACTGTAATGTATTAAACTGTTGTGTTGTTGTTGCTAAGTTGAAAACTACCCAAACAGATATCTACACTCTCCTTACCGAAAGTAATGAAACCAAATTTGTAGCGTTATTAGCCCTTTGTCTTATCGCTGAGCCAAGTAATGTAGTACAGTTGTATTCACCTGTTTCTAGACGATCGTATATGAAAGTATCTATTCATACATTTAATGTTCTCAGATTTATATGGTATAAATATATAACTAGAGCTTGACGGTCAAGTCTTTGTGTATAAAGTCAGCATGTTACACATATTGGTCAATTGCTTTTGCAATGTTTAGGAAGATAAAGTAACAAACATTACCTATTTCTGCACTGTGATACGAAAAGTGATTTTGACTTTATATGCAAAAACGGCTCGTTTGGGTTGAGAAAATATTTTACATAGAAGAGCGAACAACGCAATATAGAAGTCGTGGCAGTTATCACATTGTATTTTATAAATAATGTTGGTGTGGTGTTTGTCAGTGTAGTTTTTACATAGTACAGACCTCAGTTTTGTGCCGGGTTTTTGAATAAATTTGGTATTAACTGGAATGTCATATTTTGTTACTAATTTTTGCCAAATGTTGGTTATTTGTTTGCTGATGTCAGGAATGTATGGTATACAGCAGTATATGGTTTCGTGGTTTTTTTGATTCGTGAGCTGTATTTACTGTAGTTGGTTGATTTTGCTTTCTGTCTAGGTGTGTGCGTATCATGTTTTCTACGGTTTGTGGAGGAAACTTATTGATTTGATGAAGTATTGTTTTATTTTGTCTAATTCATCGTTAATTTTATTTGGTGAGCATAGTTTTATGGCTGTGTTTATTTGGTTTCTTAGTATGTTGAGTTTTTGTTTTGTTTCATGTGCTGAGTCCCAAGAAATGTATAGTTCAGTATGGGTGATTTTTCGGTGGATTTCTGTTTTGAATTGTGTGTCAGTTCTTGTAATTTTGAGGTTAAGAAAAGTAGAAAAATGGAAACCAGATTCAAAGAACACAAAAAGTCACCTTCACACGTTTTCGAACACTGCAAGTCAAATAAACACAACATAACCATAGAAAACACTCAAATACTAAATAAAGAAACAAACATAAACAAACGCAAAATTAAAGAAGCCTTACTTATACAACAACTTAAACCCAAAATAAACCAATACAAAGGAACGCCTTTATACCTATATTAATATAATAAAATAAATAAAATTATATATTCAAACATCTAACACCGCCCTCTACATTTCGACACACAGTTACACAACCCTTTTCAAACATGTGGTCAGCTTCCGGTCAGTTACCTCTTTCTTTGTGAACCTGACGATGACCGAAGAAGGTCGAAACGTTGTTCGCTCTTCTATGTAAAATATTTTCTCAACCCAAACGAGCCGTTTTTGCATATAAATTTCTCAACAAGTGGGTTTCTCGACATCACTGGTTTTACATTTATGTTTTGTACGTTCACAAATACTAACTTGCTAAAACAAGATAAAACTACTGTTATAAATAAATGTTAGTTGTTCTCCTCATTTCATTGTTATATAAATTAAACATGAAAAGTTATGTAATCTGAACTACAAATGACTATAAAGAGGAAGTGTTTTCAAACTGTCTTATCATAGTTGTAACACTGTAGTAAATCACACAGTTTATAGTCAAACTGTCTTATCACAGTTGTAACACTGTAGTAAATCACACAGTTTATAGTCAAACTGTCTTATCACAGTTGTAATACTGTAGTAAATCACACAGTTTATAGTACTTTAAAATATTCAATAATCTTAGTAAGGTCTAAAAGAAGACAACTGGATATTTCACTAAATGTCTGTCAGACCAATGAAATTTAAAACAAACACTGTTGCAAAATGTATTAAGGTGTTATTAACAAGATGTGGTGGAATCACTTGTAACAAAATGGTACAAATACACTGGTATCGGACTAAGAATAACGAAATCAACATTTAAGTAAGTTACCGTGATCTAACGATTTGCCGCAATTATGTGATAACTGTTAAAAACAGAATCAAATGTTCGTAGTCACAACATAACGTCATTTCAGTGTATGTACGGTTAAAAACACAAGAAACTAGACAATATTAACAACAAAAGGTATATTATAGTTATAGTAAGACACAACTCACTTTAATATCAGTAGTGGAAGTATGTGTGGTAATGAAAAATCACGAACGGACATTCTGACCTTTATGTTTTTCAGATGTCATTAAGGCTATACATAACAGCAATGGAAATACATTTTACATTATCATATATGTTTACGTTTGGTTCTGGCTTTAGCTAAATGGATGATAATTGTCTTCCCACATGTAAATAATATTGAAGAAGAGGTGATTGACCAGTTTAACTAGGGTACAGACTTATCAGACCTCAATAGTATCGAACATGTATAGGTCTCTTTTGGAAGAAGAATTACATGTATTCAAATGACTCTGAATGCGTGTTTTTCAGTAGTTGTGGATGTCTTAACAACACTCATTGTAAGCATGCAACATCGATATGATATTGATCACACAGTTTGATATAGTATACATTACATTAAAGTGAAAATTTTTAACTCTATCAAATATTAATCATAAACGCAATATGAATGAGAAATTAATTCAATTTTGAACCAGATACAGATATTCACAGAAATTAAATATGAGAATGGTTGTAATTATTTTATAACAGTAATTTTGCATTAACATTAATAATGTACTATTAATTCTATTATATTTTAGTTGCTTCTTGCAATATATATATAAATATGTAAGTATAAATAAACTTGTATGAAGTGAAAGTTTAACATTAAGAGCAGATCCTTGTTATTAATGGTTATATACTGATGCTGTATAATACTGACTACTATAAAGTAAAGGAACTTTAAGCGTATACGAACCGTTGTTGGTGAATCAGATTTTAATGTCTCTTCAGGTTTGTCATCATTCACGATTGTCCTAACGCATTTCTTTAATTTAGTTTTGTCAGAACCTGAAGCAGGCTTGCTCAGGTATTCTGTTCTTTCTGTTTTCTTTTCTACTGGGTAATTTTCATTTATTGTTTGCAAGATGGTTGGTTCTGTTTGATTTTCCTTTAACACCATATTAGTTTCTCTTTTATCAAACTTATTTGTCCAGACTTTCTTACACTCAGGGATCATTGAAACAGCTTCCAAAATATCTAATCCAATGGGGGTGATCTTTTCAGTTACAAGCTCCTGGTCTTCTAACTTTGTATAGGTAAAAACACTACAAGACCCAAGGACGCGGTTTTTCAGGGCATTCCATTTGCCTCGGGCTTTTTCATTCATGTTGCAGAAGCAACAAAGAACGCTAAACAATAATAAAATAATAATAATAATAGATAAAAAATAAATGAGAAATAAAAACGCGATTTATTTCTTTCAGTTTTCTATATAAACAACACTACTAAAGATTAACTCTAAATAGTTGTCTTTTTTGTTGGTTTCTTCGTAAGCAAACAGATCTACAAAAACACTTGATTAATCACCAAATAGAAGTTTCGTAAAAAGTGTTAACTATAATTGAAAAGTTATTTTGACCTCATTTGTAGGGTTAATTAAACATATTCAGCTTTACTAGGTTCACATTAGTGTTTTCACAAATTAACTACCAAAGGGGCACTGAACACAATTGACATTTTCAAATATCCAACCCTACTATTCAATTAAAAGATAATTGGGTATTGAGGTCAGATGTTCTCTTGCCCCTGTTCCACATACTTTAATTATGATAAACTGGAAGATAACATGTAACTTACTACAAAACAATAAAACAAATCGAAATTAGTGTCAGCTCTTCCATCCACCAAGGATACCATACAACTGTAGGTTTGGAAGCCCAGGGGAAAGTGACCTTGAGAACCAGTTGGATCTTAAGAGAGAGTTGTTTTTAAAACCGTTTTACACATTGTATCGATTACATAAAACAGAAAGAATACTTCAAATTTAACTTAATAACAAAGTGTATAATTCTTTAAGCTCAAATATAAACTTGATTTAACATATTAAAAATTACAATTAAATAAATATGATATTTTTTACATTTATAATATATTTTCATATTAAACATTGATAACAACCTTCACAATTTGACAACTGTATATATACATTTTATCTTTACACTTTAAACGATAATTAGCAAAGAAAAATGACGCATGTTATATTATTTGAGCTCCTTACTAGTAGACAAATAGTACAGTTGTGTAATAACAATAACTATATAGTTATATAACGGGAAATCAATTAGGTTTTCCAACATATTTACATTGTGAGACGATATATCACGAAACCTACTGACTTTCCATTCCAAACACACGTGATCAGACGATATAAGAAAAATCTCGACATTTTCTTTACGATAATTGACATATTATACAACACAGTGAGTTAAATCAACTTCGATTTACTTAACTTGTAAGAATATGTAACACAAATTAAACAAACTGTCTTTCAATTGACTACTTAATAAAGCCAGTTTGTTTAATCGCTATTCACTTACTGAATTAAGTTTTATAATTAGCTTCTTCTCTTATTATGGTACATTATTCTTTTATGCAATCGAATCGTATCCACTGAATGGTAGTTTCTGCGTTTTTATAACACTATTAAAAACAGTAATTTTTACAACTTTCTCTTTACTCTAAATTTCCCAAATAATGAACGATACCATTTTGACCACAAACACTGAACGTCGAACGTCACTACTGACGAAGTTTTTTCGTTTACTTGGTAACAATTCTTTCCAATAGTTTTATTTAGAACTCATGAGACGGTGCTTACGTTTTGATAATCCAATGTTATTATTACCTTATATTAATTCATTTGTTTTGTATTTGGACAAATTACTTTATTTTATCACAAAAACGACATTATGTACATAAACTAAACATAGATTTAAGTTATGTTTTGGGACATACACTGTTTTAGTTAAATATCTTTAGGTCTTTTTAGTAATAATGTGACGAGACACCGTTATGTTTGTTTGTTCTTCAATTTCGCGGACAGCTGAACGAGGGCTTTCAGCGCTAGCCGTTCATAATTTTGAAATGATATGCTGGTGGTAAGACAGCTATTCAATACTATTTGTCGTAAATGTTTGAGCCCATCTTTAAAAACAAGTAGTAGAATTTCCAAGTAAAAGCAAATCTTTTTAATGCATTAAAAACCATGAAAGTTATGAAGAAGTATCGTATTATAACAATCTGCTTGAACAAAAATAAACATCTTTAAAATGTTAAGGAAACAATAAAAGAAAACTTTAAAATCCTTTTGTTCCATTACTTCTACAAAGATCTTTATTATCAGCTCCTTCTTCATCAGTAATTTTATCTCCAGGACAAGGTATCTCAAGAATAATAATTATTATTATTATTCAATAGTTGAATAATAATTCAATAAAAAAGAAATAAAAAACAACTACAAGGACTAAGTGTCCAGTGCAAGGTGGCCAGCTTGTGTAACATTTCTTACATACATGTTAATAGGGGAGAGGTATTTAAGACTATTTACATCATGTATGGTATCTGTCGAGATCACACATTAAGTTATTCTTATGTCAGTTCTTATTGAAATATTTCATAGAATTATGCAAGTCTTTCAGATATTGTGTCTATGTTTGCATACTTGTGTATGAATATGGATGAAGTGCTTCGTGGTACTTTATATGCCGACGTTAGAACTGAATTTTGAATTCGTTGAAGTTTCTGTAAATGTGTGGGTGCTATGTTAATCCAGGCAGGTGATACATATTCTATTACTGGTCTAATGTACGTTTTGTAGATTTTAAGTATATTACCTGGTGATGTGCCTTGGTTTTTACCTGAAAGACTTCTTACATAGTTTGCTCTTTTCCAGATTCGTTTCATTATATTTTTAGTATGTGGAAACCGCGTTAATTTTGAAACGTATGTTACACCTAGAAATTTGGCAGAAGTAGCAGTCAGTAAAAGTGATCCATTCATGCAGAGCTTTGGTGGATCTTTTTTCAGCTTATTCAGTCTGCTGAATAATATCACTTGGGTTTTTGGAATATTAATTTTGATTCTGTATTTCTGGCAGTATTCTTCGATGTTATTTAGAACTGGTTCTAGGTTCGTTGCTGCTATTGACGGAGTGGGGCACTTTTCCAGACTGCTACATCATCAGCGAACTGCGATGCAAAACCTAAATTTAGGTCCAACAGAGGCATATTACTCACATACATGATAAATAATATAGGGCTAACAACCCCTCCCTGCGGGACTCCTGCTTCGGGTGAAAAGGACCCTGAGTGGGACCCATTCACATTTACTTTGCACATTCTGTTTTCCCGGAAGTTGGACAGCCAGCGAATAGTTTCCTGGGGTAAAGCCATTTCATGTAACCTATGACGCAAACCATTATGCCACACTGTGTCAAAAGCTTTCTCAATATCGAGAAAGCAAGCTACAGTGCATTCGTTTTTGTTAAAGCTATCAGTAATTGATTCTGTAAGTCGAATCAGGTGGTCTGTAGTTTGGCGGTATTTTAGAAATCCGTTTTGAATTTTCTTCTAAGTATACGGAAAGACGATTACTAATTATCCTCTCTAATACTTTGCCAATACAAGTGGTTAAGCTAATTGGGCGGTAGTTATTTGGTTTATTCCCTGGCTTTCCTTCTTTCCGGAACATTAATATTATTGCTTCCTTCCAAGAAACGGGGATATATCCAGCTGAAAATGATAGATTAAATAAAGCTGTTAGGTGTTCATATAATCTCTGAGTGCCGTGTTTTAGAAGGATAGCTTGAATACCATCTTCTCCAGGGGCTTTGTTTTTTGTGTTGTTAATAGCAGTTATGACTTCCGTTAATGTGACATTTTAATCAGTTGATGAGTGCTCCAGTCTTTTGTTTTCTCTTGGTGTATAGTAGTGTTGACTGGAAATGTAGGTGTAAAAATGCTTTTGTTGTGTTCAATAAAATTATTAACTGTATTATAGAAGTATCTGTTCATGTCTGGTTCATGATGTGTCTTGAACGTGTTTTCTAGGTGTTTTTTAAATATCTCGGCTTTTTCTGTGTTAGTGTATGCTGTTTCTCCATCAAGTTCAACTGGTGGATATACTGTGTTTGTTGTTCCTGTATTCGTAAATCTTTTTAAGTGTGTCCAGAATTGTTTTGGCTCAGTTTTGTGATTTAGTTCGGAACAAAAGGTGTCCCAGTTTTCTTGTTTTTGTTGTCGGATTAAATGTCGTATTTTATTCCTTATAGTGTTGATCTGTGTTTTAAGTGTGGGGTTGCGATTTTGTATGTACTGTCTGCGGAGTATACGTGTGTCTTTTATTAAGTGTGATATGTCTTTATGTGGTTGCCATGAATGAGTTGTTGTGAAGTGTTTTTGTTTCGGTATTGAACTGTTGGCTGCATGTTTTAGACACTCAGAGATGAATCTATATCTGATGCGTCCGCGGCAATATGTAGTACTTCGGGAGGTAAGGTTTCATTTAATATAGTTTGAAAAACTGGCCAATTAGCTTTGTTTTAGTTCAGTTGGTCTTAACTATAATTTTATTTAAGTGGGGGGTGAGATTGAAGATACACCAAACTGGGAGGTGGTCATTGTCCAAATCGTGACCAACATGAAAGTTTACGAATTTGCGACTCATATTAGACGAACACAGGCATACGATGACCGAAGATTTTTGTTTGTTTGTTTTTGAATTTCGCGCTAAGCTACTCGAGGGCTATCTGTGATAGCCGTCCCTAATTTAGCAGTGTAAGACTAGAGGGAAGGCAGCTAGTCATCACCACCCACCGCCAACTCTTGGGCTACTCTTTTACCAACGAATAGTGGATTGACTGTCACATATAACGCCCACACGGCTGAAAGGGCGAGAATGTTTGGCGCGACTGGGATGCGAACCCGCGACCCTCAGATTACGAATCGCACCCCTTAACACGCTTGGCCATGCCAAGCCCATGACCAAAGAAGGCCGAAACGTTGTTCGCTCCTCTGCGTAAAATATTTTCTCAACCCAAACGAACTATTTGTTACATGTAAACTCTCTCTTTCTTAACCTGCAGATGACCTGTGAAGGTCGAAACGTTTTTCTCTCATTTTCAATAAAAGTGTTAGTACCTAAACCAACTATTCTAACAAACATTTTTTATTTCAAGTAGGTTTCTTGTCATCAAGAATTTTTTTTTACTTTAAATACTGAAGATGGAATCTGTAAAATATTGAAAACTTTACCTTTGCTCCCTTCTGTTGTATGAATCTATTTCTTCATCTTCAGTATAGTTTTACTATTAATCGTCAATTTGCTTTCTTTCAGAATGCATTCTCCGTTAAGTGATTCAAAGTTTCTCCACTTTAAAGAACCAGACCGAAATGTTCAAAAGTCGTTGGATTATCAGATTTGTCTAAAGATACTACTGATTTGTTTTACATTTTGCTTAAAGCTACACGAGGGCTATCTACGCTAGTCTTCCGTAACTTATCAGTTAAAGAACAGAGGTACCTAGTCATCACCATCCACTAACCACTCTTTCACAAAAGAATAGTGAGACTGACCCTAACAATGTTCTCCCTCCCCACACACACATCATAAAGGGTGAGCATGTTTCGTGGAGTAAAAGTTGGATCAAGAATTTCGAACAAAACATCAACAAAACAAATTTTATTGAAAAAGTTCAAAGTGTTCTGTACTAACCTTAGAATGATTGATACCAGTGTTGATTACACCATTGTACTAAACAAGTGGAACCAATGTAACGAAGACAAATTGTTCAGTATGAACATGTCCAAAATTTGAGTCTGAGTTGACTGACTAACAGCATTCAATCTTAGTTTCATCCTGGTGACCAGATTGTTAACCTATGTAATTATAGCATAAATAATCAGTGTAAATCAGTGCCAGCTAAAGTTCTTCACTTCTCTTTTCCACCACGTAAACTCTGTGTACCTGACTTAGTTTACACTTTAAAATCACAATACAGATACCTAAAGGACCTTCTTGTGAAATAAAAAGTAACTCTTTGTCGACTCAGTAACTTCTTCATGACGAAAATAAAGAAATCTGCCTTTTCTACTTCTTATGATTTTATCTCTAATGTTCGTCCTTATCGTTTAAGCCCTGAAGAAATATTTTACAAGAACTATCATTAAATCAAAATATTTATGTTACATCGTCCGACAATACCATTGTTATTCTTAACTAAAATAATTACTTAATCAAAATGGTCGTTATTCTTGAGAACTCTACCACATTTAAATTCCTTATCAATGCTTATTCATTATCATCCAACGTGAGGAAACATTCCAAAGATACCTGAGGGAACTTAGAAAGAAAAATGCCGTAGACATTTGACTGATAATGAGAGGATATCGGATAAACCATCACAGTATATTAAGTTGTTATTGTGGGTTATATAGATATAATTATCCCAAATTTACTAAAATCACGAACTAAAAGCACAGTTAATTAATAATACAACCAAGTATAGGCTATGTATTAAGAATTGCAGCATTATATTATGTTGAAAAAATATATTTTAGTAAATCCAATATAAAGAATTAATTACGTTATATTTTCTAATCTTACTATTATCTGAAGGACATGGCGTGCATATTTGTACCTATGTAACCGAAATTATAAATACATTGTGTCACTATCTATTAAATGGCACCGTTCAAAAAAAAAACTATAAAAATTCCCACTTTGGTATCGTAAATTCAGACAAATATAAAAATAACTACGATAGTACGACAAACCTTTGTTTATGAAATAACAGAATTTTAAAGTACTGTCCTTTTGACAAGAACGAGACTTTCACTGGGACTAAATCTGAAGGTTTGGTAATATCTTTATTTATGTAATTTATAAATGTAGTTTTGAGGAAAGGAGTTAAAAACTGTTAATTTTTAAATAAACGATAACACACTTAATAGACCAAAAATAACGTTTGCTTAGCACAATGAGCACAGTTTTCCATTGCATTAATTACTGAAAAAATAATTTATTTTTTCTTGGAAAATTGTATCTTTTTCGAAATTTTTCAGTACGACGCTATCTGAAACAGCCCAGGATGTGCTAAACCTAAGACCACTAGTAGCACAGTGGTATGTCTGCGGACATACACATTAAAAAGTGGGTTTCAATACCCGTCGTGGGCAGAGCACACATAGCCCATTATGTAGCTTTTTGCTTAATTCTAAATGAAAGAGCTAAGCCTCTCACAGGTTTCAGAGTAAAGTGAATGTTAGTAGTTGTCTGACTTTTGGTTCTTATATCAAGAGTTTAATTCAGATTTATAAAATGATCTTATGTGAATATACAATTAAAATATTTATACAAAACTTTAAACCTAGAAATGTTACTGGCCGAAACACACGTGGAATGTAAGGTGGGTAATTTTTTGCTATAATTTTTTTTTTTTTTCAAAGTTCGGCTTTTATTTTAATGTCTGGTCTCCATAGTTACTATATGCAAATATTCAGTAACATTGTGGTTCCATTTTGTTGTTGTTTTCTTCACAGTTTGTATTTATTACAAGTGTAACGATACTATTGAATCAATTGTTGTAACGAAATGACGTAAGTAAAAGAGAAGGAAAATGACAGAAAAATAAAACTGATAAGTGAGGGATAGCAGTGGGAAAAGACAGAAGATGTTCAAAGTTGAGTTATAAAAAAGACAATTTCTCCTTTAAAGGTAGTTAACAAATTGTACCTAGGTTATAAATAAAGGGTTGTTCCTCGCGATCACGTGTATAAAGGCTTGTTAGTGTAGATTTCAAAACAAGAAGTTTTATATGTGACAAGTTTTATTTGTCGTCTTTAACCTTATGCATATTATATGTTTGTATTATATGAAATAAAATTATACAGAGAACCACAAAATGTTTTATAATTAAATTAAAGTACACAAATAGATGGTAATAAGAAAGAAAGATTTAATATTGAAAGGATGTACAATTTACTAGCAGTGATAAAAACAAATTGTAAGATTGTGTGTGATACTTTAGAGCAGGGGCGGCCAACATTGCTTATTGTAAGAACCACATACGATAAACTTCAGATGTTTGAGAACGTGATCAAATATTACACACACGTTTTTTATGGTACATACACATTGTGTTATATAAACTATAAATAAGTATTAATAAATACATGTATGTAATGATATTTATTAATGTGTATAGTTTTCAAACTGTCAGTTTGTATCAGTTTCAATAACCACAAAGTACACACACTCATACATATATATATATATATATACCAAATGTTTTCAAAATTCTGGCTGATAATTACTTCAACTATATTGAACGTAATTAACACGGAAGCATCCAAGATAAATATCCAAATTTGCGATAAGAGATATTTCAATCAGATACCACCTTACAAAATTTTAGTCTTGTCATAATATGTTTTGACACAGACAATCACACAATTATCAGGCTATTCACTGCTGGTAGAGGTCCTGTGAGTCGTTGAAATTCCGGCTGATATGCTGTCAAAGCTGTACGAATTAGCTCTGGCAGGTGTTAATTTGTAATGATTGCATCATACTTCAACTTCACAAACTTCATTACAGAGTACAGTGAACCACAGCAGTATGTTTTGCTGAAAATTGAGATGAGTCGCACACTGACTTTCTCAAGGTAAGGATATTTTATTTCTGGAATTTGCTTCCAGAACTCAATTGTAGAATGAGATTTATGGATCATATTTAGACCCAGGTTCTCCAGTATTTCTATTAGTTCCATTTCCACAACAGATGATTCTGTAACTAGTTCGAGAATTGGATTACCATCAGTGATCACATCAACTATGAATGGAGGTTCAAAAAAGGCGAAGCAGGGCTTTAGCTTCTGCAAGTTCTCTAACCTGTGTAGGGTATTATAATGCAGTCATTGTAATTTATCTTTATATTCTTCCAATTTGTGGCTTTTTAATTTCAGTATCAAGGAAGATATTTACTCTTCTTTTGAGATTGGGAAAGTAATTGAAGTTTCTTCACAATGTGTCTCTTTAAAGATTCTTATTCTATTCTTAACGTTGAAAATTGTCTGAGTAAGGTTAGAAAGAATCTTATCCTTTCCCTGGAGTGCCAAGTTGAGAGTTTGCGGATGACTCATAATATCACTAAGGAAAATTAGATCTTGCATCCATTCATAATTTCCCAGTTGAGGACAGAATCTTTTCTTTTCTTCAAGAAAAGTAAAGATAGGTTCCATCAGATCCACAAACCTATTTAAAACATTGCTGGTTGACAACCACTTAACAATGCAAAAGAAAGAGATATCACTGGGTTTATCTTCAAGTTCCAGTTCTTCAATAACAATTTCGAACTGTTGATGTATCTTCCCATTTAATCGTATGGAATTGACAATTTCACGAACAAGTTTCATAACATTTTCATACTTGAAGCACCTGACTGCCAGGTGTTAACAATGAAGAATACAGTGAACAGGGAGAAACTCTGTAAAGCTGGGATCACTTTTTATAAGTGCAATTAATCCTGCATTTTTCCCCACCATTGCAGGTGCTTCACCTCTTGCAACACTGACGAGTTTACCCAGTGGAATATCAGCATTTGTTAAGGCTCTGTCAAGCGCATTTTTAATATCAACACCACAAGTTGTTTCTTTTAGTGCCAGTGAGTCCAACATCTGTTCTTTCACAGTTACATCAGAGGAAACATCACGAATAAATACCGCCAGTAGTGGGTTGTCTTGTATGTCTATAGATTCGTCAAGGGCTAAGCTGAATGCAAGGAAATTCTTTGAATCATTTTGAATTTTGCGTGCAACTTCAGTACTGATCTGGGAGATACGTCTCTCTGTAGTGTGGCGTGAAGCTACTGGTTGTGCTAATAATTACACTTGTGCTTACACTTGAGTGCTGGTTGTGCTTTAATAACATAAAGTTTTATGTTATTTGGATGTGACACTGCAGCAACTTCAGCTATATTCTTGTTAACAAATTCACCATGAGAATATGGGCGTTTAGTACGAGAAATATTCCATTATATAACAAAAGTAGCTTCAGTCGTTGTATCAACTTCTTTACTGAAGTATCTGCTGGCTATTAAATGATGATTTTAACACAGGTAACTTCTTTTTCTGTAATTATGATTTAGGTGGACGTAATACATTGTTTAAACCATTGTTTTATCAATGAACGACAACAGCCATGCATTTACAAATACTATTGTCAAATGAAACAATAACTATCATTGAATAACTTTTCCTTCCACGTTTCTTCATTTCTTGACCAATAAACACAAAACTTGACACTGTGACGTACGATGATTTGAGGAAAGTCATGAAGGGGTGAGTTGAACCTTCATCTTCTATCTAAATAAACGTCACTATACGTGTGCATCTGTTCGTTAAACGTTTCCACATTTATTGATAAAAGAGCACCAAAATTGACATAGTGATTCAGTAAGACGTGAGAAAGGTCACAAGAAAGAGTCATTTAATTTCCGATCCCCATACAGTTTCGTATCTAACGTCAACCAAAACACATTACTTTTTCAAACAACACTAATTTAAAAAAAAAAAGTGGCATTGGTATACTATTAATTAACTGCCTTCGCTTTAATCTATTAACCCGACATGAATAGGTGATTAGTGCAATCTTCTCCTGCTGTGCAAGTCGTATCCTGAGTAGTCCAAAAGTCGGTGATGGGTAGT
This sequence comes from Tachypleus tridentatus, assembly GCF_004210375.1. Classification (NCBI taxonomy): domain Eukaryota; kingdom Metazoa; phylum Arthropoda; class Merostomata; order Xiphosura; family Limulidae; genus Tachypleus; species Tachypleus tridentatus. The sequence continues at coordinate 157,872,417 of NC_134832.1, read as the reverse complement.
GATGACAAGCTGGCTTCTTTGTAATCTTACACTTAGGGAAGGCTAGCGCATATAGTCCTTGTGTAGCTTTATACGAAATAAAGAAATCAAATAAACAAATTCTAGTCTATCAGTTCAAAATTATGGGGGCTGTGCGTAGAAAGTAACTTGATTAGCTTTGCGTGAAAACTTCTGAAACAAACGAAACTTTAAAAGTAACTTAGTCACAAAAAAATTGAATTTGTTGTGTGTCCGTGCATGTATCACAGATTGAAAATGAAAAAAAATGTATAATTATTGATTGTTTTCAAATCACATAGTTTTTACAAATAGGTTTATTGAAAAGAAACATTTATTAATTTGTTTTTGATGCTTCTTTAAAATGTAGTCTATGTGGAGTCGTCAGAAAAGCTACTTGACTGTCATTGGCCACACTGATTCAAAGGTGAAAGTTGTGAAGATCAGGCTGCATGCTTGAGTTAGGATATGATTTGTAAGTGTAGTCATTGATCAGACTGCCCCATCGGCAAAATTTTTAGTTCTAACTTATGATTCAAAATTAAATTGGATTAATCATGTCAACAAAATTAAAAATAAAGTCTGGCGAAGAATTAACTGTGCTGGGAGTCAAACTGGCAAAATCAGTGAAACATCTACAGACAACATACTAAAAATCTACAGAGCATATATTAGACTAGTAATAGATTATGCAGCTCCAGCATGGATAACTGTAAGCGATAAAATAATTAAAACAAAATGCAAACAATCCAAAACACACTCCTCACAACAGCATACAGAGTTCCAAGTACAATATCATCTCAATTCATACATAAATATTGGAACATACCAACCACACCAGATAGACACCTACATAGTACAATAACGAACTTCGATAAGAATTAGATGAAAAATGAATTACTATGCGAACTAGACAGATACCTCATACATGATGAAGTTGGTCCAAAACATCTCTCCCCAGTAAATTTGTATTTTAAACAAAAATATAAAAATAATATAAATTGATTAAAAAATAGTGCCACCAACAAACTTGACATTCTGCTGATAGGGCAAAATAACAACTATATATGTTCAACAATACATAGACATTGCCCTAAAAAGAACCAAAATAATATTCAGTTCAATCAGTGATGTCGAGAAAACCCACTTGTAAAGAAAAATATATATGTAAAAACGGCTCGTTTGGCTCCTCTACGTAAAAAAAAATTCTCAACCCAAACGAACCAATTTTACATACATAATATTCACTTCAAACTCCACTTCTGCAAGACCACATAAATACGGGGAGGAGGAAGTGGTCAAAGAGAACCCCTCCAGGGTATAAACATATACCGTGAGAGAGAGAGAGAGAGAACGATGTCGTTATTGAAAGCGTGGTAACAAGGTTTATTTGATTTTGTAGTCATTGAAATTTGTAGTTAGCGTTAATCATTTGATTCTTGTTAATTAAATCATTTTATGAATCACCACAATAATATATTATTAATCTGCTATTACTAGAATATCTTCATTATGCGGACGTATTTGATACTTAAACTTTGAAGAAAAGGTATATTATGATTTAGAATCCGATTCAAACTGAATGAAATTGAATGTCTTATTCGATTTTGAGCCAGATTTACTGTCTGGAAACTGAAGTGACACAACAGCTTGTTATGTATATGTAGGCCTCTTGTAACCAGGCTTAGATTTAATTATAATTTTAAGTTGTAAATGCACATGTTGTAAGCCATGAGTAATAAAGCGCGAGGGAAGTTGTAACAATGAGATAAAAATGTCGTAATAATTAAGAGTTTGTTTGATTTGAATTTCGCGCTAAGCTACTCGAGGGCTATGCGCTCGTCGCCCCTACTTTAGCAGTGTAAGACTAGAGTGAAGGCAACTAGTGATCACTACCGACCGCCAACTCTTGGGCTACTCATTTACCAACGAATTCACCGTGACCTTATAACGCCCTCACGGCTGAAAGGGCGAGCATGTTTGGTGCGACGGGGATTCGAACTCGCGACCCTCAGATTACGAGTCGAACGCCTTAACCACCTCAGACCACTACGTAAGAGTAAGACAATTTTAATTAGGTTGGTTAAGAATCCCAGTAGTAGTGATACTATATTAAGAACAGTTTGAGTAAATGAATAACATATATTGTCTATAATATTTACAGGGCCATTTTTCTATAGTTTAATGATTTGAATTCTGTTAGTTTAGTACTTGTAATGAAACTACGAATTATGATGTTCTTGCTTCATGCTTGAGGTCTAACAAATAGCTTAATATTTAGTATTAAATATTTGTACTGACAGTACAATAATATTTGACACTTAGAAGTTTTTACAATATTAATGAAGTGTTTATTTTCTCACTAATTTATAATATTGTTTGTGAGGTTTATACAATTTATAAAGGCATTCGCTGTTGATGTTAATCATTTTAATATTTTTGTATCATTCTGCATGAAACTTAATTATTGTACAAGTTTTTGTAGTATTATTTGGAATAATATTCTTACAGCAGTGTTGGTATTATGAGTACTTATCACATTTTCAAACAGTTATCACTTGTTATGCATTTGTTAACAACAGAATGACTTTATAACACCCCTATTTCAAAAGTTTGAATGAGTTATTCATGTTTTTGCACTTGTTAACAGAGTTCTTAGAATTCTTGCACCATTACCAGCAGCACAGTCTGTGGACTTTTAATGTTAGAAAATTGGTTCTGTGTTCTGATACACATGGTGGGTAAAGCAAAGATAGCCTATTGTGTATATTTGTGCTTAATTACAAACACATAAATACTTAGAAATCAACAAAACATTTAGTTTCTGAACAAAATTAAAAAAAAATTATACAATAGAGGTAATTGAAACTCAAATAGAAACAACAAATCTTCAGGTGTAGTTAATTCACGTGTATTGTTTCTTTAAAATAAAAATATGTCTGAAGAATAAAATAACATAAATGATATTCTTAAACTTCGCTTTTCAAAAATTATTTTGATGCTACAAATTTAGATGAAAATTGAATTTTAAAAGCATTTGCCCTAAAAAAGATTTTTTGATTAAATTTTAACAATATACATAAAAATTAATATGCATCCAGTAAATTCACTTTTAAAAAAACCTTGCATATATTATAATTGTATTCTCATAATAACATGTAATTGGTTTTTGCTTGTTTCTTTTTATTTTCTTATTTGTATGCAGTGGACAGACATCCATATTCACAAATAATGTTATCCTTCTCGTAAAGTGTGTGAAAATTTGATGAAATATATAGAGTTGACATTTCAAGTCACAGTCTTAAACTTATAACATTTGAATTTATGATAGAAAACTGGCTCAGCTGTGTGCAAACCTGACAGCTGTTTTTTTTTTTCAAATTATGTTATTGTAAGGTTCATGGTGTTGTTATATTTAATATACCTCAACAAAATAAAAATCAAACTTCTTCAAAGTCTCTGTTTGTATATAATTATTATTTAAGCATTGTATAAGAGAGATTTAACACCAAACTAGAAAAACTGAGTAATAGTATGTGCTAGTGAACAAATTATATGTTGTGTCTTTTGTGTAAGTATTAAAATTCATGTGTGGATTAAAGGTAGAAAAAAGTAGTTATATTTTTGTGTCTTTATTTTTTCTTTCAGGTAAGTAAAAAGTATTATTTTTTGAGAAAATGAGATAGAAAAATAACACTTTCTATTTAATATATATTAATTAGAGCATAACCTACTATTTTATAAATTTGATCTACATAAAAATATTCAGAGTAAATGAAGGGATCACTGGGATATAATTTTTGAGATACAAAATCTCTGAAAATGTAGAATAAGTTGTTTATAAACAAGTACTTGTGTTGAGCTGTACCTCACGTTTAAATGTTTTAATGCCGTGTTGTTAGGTAATCACCCAGATAAGTCATGATTCCAGCCTGTCTGAAAGTTCATGTTGGATAATACACCTCTTTCTTACATGTGGTAAAGCAGAATTTTGCATAATATTAGTGGTGTTGTGCCACAAACAGAAACAAGCTTCAGCATGCTGGGCACTATCTACGTGAATTGAACCATCTGACAAGAATGTATGTTAAGACACTCTTGTAAGTAGAATATAAATTAATTTCTATAGTTTTTAGTGTCTGCTTAGATTCATGTAACTTTAAAAAATTTAAACATTTCAAGTGACTTGTCATTCAGTTTGTTGAAAAATATTTTGGTGCCATTCAGCAGTTTAATTTAACCAGCATTTATTTATTACCATATTAAGGTAAGTAAAAACCAACATTAGCCAAAATGAATAGTGATATATATACATATGTAAATAGACCAAAATTTCCATGTTAGTCACATACCACACTCTGAGTTATTTATAGAATCTTGGAAATTACCTTTATTAATAATTAAGTAAAGCAGGTGAAAGTAATTTGCTTGAGTTTATATTATCTAAGTTTTGAATAAGGCTTAATAGGAACTGAGATTGTCTTTCTATATGTATATTTTAATTTATAATACATTTTCATATTCCTGTCTTTTTAATAATAAGTGAATGTTGTTTTTGATTTTTTTATCTTCAGTTTAACATGTGTGAAGAATAGATGTAGATTACTTAAATACAGAGAAAAGAGATGGAATTTAGAAATATTCATAATACCTTGAATAGTTATACAGTTTAAAGTAACATTTAGGGTAGCTTAAAGCTGTGAAATAGGTTAAAAAGTAAATTATCAAAATAGTTTATTAAAAACAAAATAAGCACAACAAGGTGCCATTTGTTCCTACAAGGCTGTCCTTAAATATCCTTATCTGAGAAAATGGAGATTTTATTCAGAAAGAACACATTGATCTCTCTCTTATGTTCTCTTTAAATGCTGACCTCCACTAGTGTTAACAGTAACTCATTTCATAGACCAATAACACAATTATAAAATAAGTCTTGCTGGTATCTTGATATCGTTTTTTATATTTTAACGTTATGCCCATATTATATCAGTTGAATCATTCATTGGAACAGAACTGTTATTTTGGATCAATTGAATGAAATAACAGCTGGAAATATCGGATAATTTACAAAAGAAATGAAAGTGAAAGTAATTATAAATAAAGATAAAGGTTTGGCAAGTCAACCAGTATATGAATGGCATGTTTTTCTGAAAGTTCAGTGTATAAATTAAATACTTACATGATCAGTAGCTTTTTACATATTTATGGTTTACATGTAGAGTACCTGGTTTGAGACTATATAAACTTTCATAGAAACATTGATCACTTGAGTGCCTTATTCAAACTGTACCCTTGTTATTTGTGGAGTACCTGAGTGTTAGTGCTTGGGTTTTTATTCTTTTATATTTACATTAATTATATTACTAGAAGCATGTCATGAGAGATCACTGAGTTATATTCAAAATTTAACTAAATTACTTTTATTATCATGGTATATAAACTTGGTAACAAAACTTAGCTTGTAATACAAAATTGGAAACTTTTTAGTTTTATAAGACAACATTTAAAAATGTCTTCAATTTTCCATTGTTTCAGAATTGTGATATTTTACCTTTACGTATTTACCCTTTTATTATTTATTTACCACATCTCCAAGAAGCACAAAATTTAACACAAGTTGCTCATTATAATATTGTTATTTCTCAGACAAAGTATAATTTTTTATAACCTACAATATTATTTGGTTATAGAGCAATAAACTAGAAAATCAAGTCCCTTTAGTCACGCCCAAACATTACGTTTTTCTCTTTCACAAGTTTCCAATATTTAGTTTTCTTTGATATTTAAAACTGTATTACTTATAACCAATAGAAATCCAAATAGTTAATCCAACACACTGCATATTATGTTACATTGTTTTGTGTAGCAGTTTGTCTATTTTGCTTCCAGTGCAAATTTTATTCCCACAGAAAACACATTGGCAAGTTTAGCTAAATTTTTATAGTCCTAGCACAATATGTGCTTTTTGCATGTTATTTTGTATTATTTGTTGCATTTTTGATAAACTAACAATCATTTAGTGTAGTAATACCATTATAATAATAGTTAGTTTTAATTGAGACTTGATAAAAAAAATACCCATTTAAATACTATATTTCTAGTTTTTCATGTGTATTATTTATTATTATAAAGGTAAATAAAATATAAGTTACGTGTTTGCAAAGTGTTTTACATCTTGTGTGGTGGTATTATTAGTTAGACACAGTTCATAGAGCAATAAAATTTAAACATAAATATACATATATTGTTAAGGGCTTAAAGCTATTTCAAAAAAACAAATGTGTTATGAAGTCATTCTAGAGAATAAAAAGGGCAATATGTATTCATGGTATGTGAGGTGTTGAGTTAGAATGGGGAAAATAACATAATATGTAAAGTTTTACTGGAAAAACACACATTGAAATTCTAATGCAATTACTCACCCTTTCACACAGTTATAGCTATTTTTAATATGATTTCCTTATAGTGCACAGATTATCACTCACTACGAGCTTTGAATTACTATCTAATTACACGTGTATGCCACATGGCTCAGTTGTGTTTAAGTGTCTAAATTAGCATTCAACAACCCTCCACTAATAGGAGTGTAGCACATCCTCCTATTGCAGCTGATTCCCTCTATGCAATGAACACAATTTTCACTTTTTGATTTAGCATGACAATGTCAGACCTTTTTATTTTATAGTGTGGTGTTTGGTGGGCTTCCTCGGAGTCTCATGTTGTATCAGGTAGATTGCACAGTTCCCTTACTTTTCATTGCCTCAGCTTTCTCTTTCATCTCCTTCACCAGTTCCTTCTTTCTTGACCATGTCAACATGTTATGCTGTTGTTTACTGATACCTTGTATGATGTCTCCAATTCCAGTAATTACTCATTGGATTCAGATTCCACTGGAGCCAGGTGTGCTTATATTTCAGAAGTGTGGGATACTTTTACCACTAGCTCATGGATTATTTGCATTTTGTGAGAAGGATTGAATCTTCTTTTCCCCACATTTCTCACCTAATCCCCTATTCTAATTTCTTCCCTCTATTAAGATCCCATTTTGTACAACATCTCACAGAAGCAGTTCAAGACCTTCTCATCAAAGGTGTCATCAAACAGTTTTGTCTTGTGCTTTCAGGATTCTATTCCTGAATTTGCCACTCCTACAAAGACAAGCTTTTGGTGTCCTGTTTTCAGTCTCTTCCATTTCAATTTCTTCCTTGATGTTTCTTGACCTACCATGGAATTTTTTCTCTCAGATTGTCCTTTTTCCAGGGCTTTGGATGAAAAAATTAGACTTGTCTCATGTTTATCTTTACATCCTATTGCTCAAGTGTCACATCATTTTTTTCTGTTTCTCTCACACCAAATTCCTCTTTAGAGACATTGATGTGGTATGAGTTTCATCAAGGTGGAGAAGTCAGCTATCCACCCCACTGAATTTTTTTATCTAGGGTTGTTTGATTTATAATTTACATATTAGTTGACCTTAGCCTCTTCATCTTTGTCTGCAATTAATGGAAGTTTCAGTTCAGTGAGCACTATCAGCATCATTTATCCTTGCTATAGAGGTTTTATTTCTTCCAGGAACTTGGACATCACTGGAAGCTCTTATCTGTCTGGACCATGCCTGAATGCTCTCCTTCTGGTGCGTACTACAAGTTCATTGGCACCTCATCACCTACCCTTTGGATTTTCGGATATTCCATTTTCTTTCCTTCAGTTCAACTTTCTTTGGTGGTTAGAAAGGAAAAATATTACAGTGAAGATACCTAATCTTATTACCTGTCTGGTTGGCCATGTCTTCATAGATGTGTCATTATCAGGGTCATGAATGCATACTGCATTAAACAGGAGTTCTTGGGCCATTGGTCTTGAGAGGAGTTAGATCTTCACATTAACCTCTTGATACTTCTTGCTGTTTATCAGGCAGTGGTTCATTTTCTTTCTAATACTGGGACATAACAGTTATAAAGCATGCTATCAACTTATTTGTTGTTTTACACCACTCCCTTGATGTGGATTCCTGTACACGGTGAGGGGACCTCCCAGAGAAGGTTCTGTTCTTTCAGTTTACCTCCTCTGGGATCTAAACATCCACCCATGTATTTGCCCTGCTTGATGACCCGTGAAGAGGAGGAGAGAAACCTAGTGTTTGAGGGGTCAAACACTAACACATCACTTTGGCCCTGAATTCCTGTAGATGAGCATCTTGGGATGGCCCTCCGTGGGTCAGTTGGCTCGTCCACTTGGGCTAGTGTCAACCAAATACCAGTGTTGGTTGTTATCAACAGGTGTTGTGGACATTGTATGTGTCTGATGCTGGTGTTTGGGTATAGTGTTTACAAAATTCTGGCATTGCTGCACTGTCCTTGTTTGGCATTGTAGTGCATCCACTCGTAGAGCTTTGGAGGGTTGGGGTCAGTGGGCATCGAAATATTCCTTTTTTATGATGGATCCACCAAATAAAAACTCAAATGAAATAGTGATAAAACAGTGTGTAGGTAAACTACCATGTCTTGAAGACTCTGAGCAGCATTCTTCAACATCTGTAACACCTGTTGTACCTCATTTTCTTATATTACATTCTCTTTCGGAAAAACCTTTAGGGCAAATGTCCTCTTTTTTATTCAAAAGGGACTAGAGGGACTTGCTGGCTCTCCAAAATCAGTAAAGAAGCTTCGCTCTGGAGACATATTGGTGGAAACATTGACATCTCTATTATCTTACCTTTCTCTAAGCCTGGGAAGGATCCCAAGATTCCTTCAAACTCATGTCCAATTGCTTTGACGAGCTGTCTCTGTTGTTGAACAGTTTCAGTCTTCCTTCTTTATCCTGGGGGACGTTAATGGACATCATCCCCTCTGGGGAATTGCTATTATTGATAGGAGGGGTCGCTCTGTAGATCATAAGCTCTTTGATCACAACCTTTCTCTTTTCAATACTGGTCATTCCACTTATTCTCATGCACCTAGTCAGTCCTTTACTGCTATTGATCTCCCAATGTGCTTCCTCTCATTATTCTCCCATTTTTCATGGAGGGTTGACAATAATCAACGAGGCAGTGTTCGTTTTACTATACTTTTGAGAGAGACTAGCCGTGGCCGATGCCACCCAACCCGCATGCCCCGGTGGAAGAAGGATCAAGCAGACTGGTCCACTGTCATTGTTTCTTGCAGAACTTGATCTTGCCATCGTCTGTCAACAATCAAAAGATGACTGTGTGGCAGGAGTAAGTGACTGTATAAAAGAAGCAGCTGCTCAATGTATTCCTGAAACCTCTACACATTTTCCACCATATCCTCATCCCTGGTGGAATTCTGCCTGCCACAAGGCATGAAAGGCTCAAAAACAGGGGTGGGATACTTTCCGTAGATATCCCACACTTTCAAACTGCATCACTTTCCAGCGGACCTGTGCACATGCTAGGTGGGTAAGACATCAAAGCCAGAAAGAATCTTGGATTAAGTTCACAACTGGCATATTTTCAACCACCAGTTCCACAGTCATATTGGATAAGAATCGAAAGGTAAGTGGGCACTACAATTCTGTCCTCTCTCAATCTTACTCTCTGATGACCAGGAAGTAGCTGATATCCTGAGCATTGCCGATATTCTAGGTGAAAGCTTTTGCTGGGTGTCTAGCACTTCTGCTTGTTCTTCCACCTTCTTAGCCATCAAGACTTGGGATGAACGATCACCTCTTTCCTTTTGAATTGATTGTCTCTATGACTATAATCATCCGTTTACAGTGGTGGAACTGAAACTAGCCCTTCATCGGTCTGGCAGTACATCTGTTGGATCAGATGATGTACACTATGACATTCTGTGCCATCTATTTCATTCTACTCTTGATATACTTCTTATTGTTTTTAACCAGATCTGGCAGGAGAATGTTTTTCCTAATGGCTGGCATCAGGCTATTATCTTACCTTTCTCTAAGCCTGGGAAGGATCCCAAGATTCCTTCAAACTCGTGTCCAATTGCTTTGACAAGCTGTCTCTGTAAGACTTTAGAGAGAATGGTTAATGCTTGTCTTGTTTGTCTCCTTGAATCAGAGAACCTCCTCTCACCCACCCAGTGTGGGTATCAATGACAGCACTCCACCATGGACCACCTAATTCTACTTGAAACATCAATCAGAGAAGCCTTTCTCAAACGTTAACATCTTGTATCAATATTCTTTGACATTGAGAAGGCTAATGACACAACATGGAGGTATAGCATTTTGTGAGACCCACATATATTTCGGTTACGTGTCCATTTATCCATTTTTATTGAAAATTTTTTAATGGTCAGGAGATTCCAAGTTTGTGTTGGTTTGACACTTTCCACTTTTTTTCCACAGGAACTTGGAGTTCCTCAGGGCTGTGTTTTGAGTGTCACACCTTTCAGTATAAAGATTAATGCCATCACTGAACAACTCCCTCTCTCTGTTGCAAACGGGCTCTACGTCGACGACTTTCACATATCATGTCAGTCGTCGAACCTGAGATATATTGATCGGCACTACAAACTACCCTCAATCGTCTACTGAAGTGGATCACGGCAAACGGCTTTAATTTCTCTCTCTCTAAAACCGTTTGCATGAACTTTTGCCACCAATGGGGTATTCAACCTGATCCTGAACTCTGGATCGGTGAAGTTTTGCTGCCTGTTGTCCCTGAGACCAAGTTCTTGGAGCTTATCTTTGACCGTAAGCTGACCTATATACCACACATTAAGTGGCTATGGGTCAAATGTATAAGAGCACTGAACATCTTACATGTCCTCTCTTCCACCAGTTGGCGAGTGGATCGATGCTCTATGTTAAAGATATATTGTTCTCTTATTTGATCAAAACTCGACTATGGATCACTGGTCTATGGCTCTGCCAGACCCTCAGCCTTAAAGATACTGGACCCCATTCATCATCAAGGACTTTAACTCTGCACAGTGGCTTTCTGCACCTCCCGGGTTAAGACCATATATGTAGAGTCTCATGTACCTTCTTTGCACCTTTGCCGTTTGCAACTTCTTCACTATATCCTTTGTTACTTACCAAAGCATCTCACCTTGAGTTGTGTTTTCTTTCCTCGGTGGGCAAACTTTTTCAGAACAGACGATCTGCCCTTGCTCCTTTTGGCCTTTGTGTCCAGGCATAGTTGGATGAATTGGGTCTGTACTTGGATAACATTGCAGACCATCCTAACATGGCTTTTTAAAGTCCCCAAATGTGACCTTTCTTTATGTCTTGTGAGAAAAGCAGATACTCCTGATTGGAAGTACCGTCTTTTCTTTACTGAACATCTTTCGAACAATCTTTCCGTTTCAGTTTACATGGATGGTTCCAAATCATGTGACTCTGTTGACTCTGCTATGGTTTGTTGCAGTTCGGTGGTTGTGAGCAGAACCTCCTCTATAGCTTCTTTGTTCACTGCTGAACTGTACACCATTTCTCTTGCCCTGGATCATATTGAAGCTAAGCAGTACTCCAGCTGCACTATTTATACTGACTCGCTTGGTTCTCTACTGGCCCTGGAATCAATTCACGTTGGTTCACACCCTGTTCTCCCCGATATTCAAAACCGACTGGCCCATTTCTCTTTAACATCTACTTCTATTTAGTTTTCTGGATACCAGGCCACGTTGGTATTCGCAGAAATGAGCTAGCAGACATGGCAGCTAAATCTATCTGCTCTGGCGCTATCACTGCTGTGCCTGTTTCATACATGGACTGTGGTCCTGTATTCAAGGCTCAGCTCCATGCCAGAGTAAGCAACGAGAAAACAAGCTTTTCCAACTAAATCCCTGTATTGGACTTTGGCCGTCTTGACCGGAAGGAAGAAGTTGTTCCAACTAGACTAAGCATTGTTTACAGTTTTTTGACTCGTCATTTTATTTTATTTGAAACTGATGCACCAGTATGTAGTCTATGTAACACTCAGATTTCACTTTCTTGCTATATTTATGACTCTCAACGACAGCACCATTTTAACACTGTTTGGTCTCAAAGTTTGTCTGTAACATTAAACAGTGTTATTGGTGATGGTGACACTATCTACCTTGATTACGTTTTTAGTTTTTTAAAGGCCATTAATCTTTGTAATGTCATTTAAGTTTTTAATTTATACATTAAACCTTTTTTAATGTGTTTCCCTTTTAAGAATCACAGTCTCTCTAGTTTGATTTGAAATCAGAAAATTGCCTTAACATTAAATTACTAAACATCAGGACTGGAAAGGCCAACTTCAGGTGACTAACGCTGCTGTTTGAACTATCCCTTTGCAACTATCCCTTTGAAAGTCCTTTGCAACTTCTCTGACTGTAGTTTCTCTCTTAACATTGTAGACTGGATGTCAACATTGGTTTAATGCTGTTTATGTTTCTAAATGCTGTTTCGTTTTACATTCATTTCCTTTTATGAATTTTAGTACATTTACTTTACTTTTACCTTTTCACCGGATGTTTGGCAGACAGCCTAGCTGCTTTGTGCCACTAAATCAACCAACCAACCATATGAAATTAAATATAGTCATATTGCTTCAGATTCAGTCAGTAAATCACCCCCCACCCCAACTGGTGACTTGTATAGAAAGATAATTTTCTTCTTTTTTACATGATAATCAATTTAAGTTACATCACCCTGAACAGTCCTTTGTACATCACTATGCCTTCTTGTCTAAGAAGACCAAAGTTGTACACTACTTCATAAGTATTTGGTGGATCAGAGCAAGATATATTGATTATCTTTCTTATGAAGTAGTTTGATCCTAGAGGCACTTGACATCTTGTAATTCAGAAGTTACTTTTTGTTTCATGAATGTTTAACAGAATTTGAATTAATAACTTTTTCTTTAATTATGTTTTTTATGTAAATCACTAAGATTTTCTGTACTTAATCTTTACCCATAGAAAAGGATTTTACGATTATAAAATTTATTTTATTATAATTTCTTCAATAAAGACATATGATATGATAAAAAATTGTAGAAAGACTTGCAAACATTATGGTTAAGAAAGTAACTGAAATGTGTCTGAAGTAGTTAACCACCTCAATTCAAAAGTATGAAATACCAAATAATCACTAATAAACTGTATTTTAACAAAAAGATTAATTGTGAGACATTGAAAATCAAACAACATATTATGTATTATAAACATTCTCCCTAATTTTGTTCCTCACTAAAGTTTAAAATTAAGTGTAGCAAGTAAATTTAGAAAAAGTAGTTTTTTTACAGCATCCAATCAAGAGCAGTTTTCCTGATGAAGTCACTGGTGGTGTTTTATTAAAAGTGAAAAGAAAATTAAGCTTATTAGACGTTTCCAAAATGGTAAGTGTATCTAAGGAATTAAAAAAAAAATCACTTCAAACTAAAACATTTAGGCTACTGATTGTGATCCACATGCATATTCCATTATCAATTAAATTATACTCTTTTAAGCCTGTATATGAGCTTGGTGAGAATGACCAGTTCTGTAATCTCCATGTAATCAAGAAACTACATAAACTACTGTAATGTTCGAAATATACTAAGTCTATCATCATGAGTTTTGGCAAATTTTTATGTAAACATTACAAGCCTTTTATAAACGGATATTTTGAGTAAGTTGCCTTTACAAAACATTTATCCATTAATTTATGAATTCTTCATAAAGCAATTCTGAATAAAGGGTGGTTTTCATGCCAATAACACAATTACTTATGTTCACCTTATGGTTTTAATGTTTTATTTACATTGCTGATAATACCTTCTAAATGAAAAAAAAATTTTTAATTTTTCATAGAACTTTAAACTTGATCTCTTATCTTCTCTTCCATAACACCTACTGTAATGAAAATAGCAAAAAATATGTTGAAAGTACAAAGTAACTGCAGATTCTGAAATACAATTACAATATTTATTTTAGCACAGCCTCAGTTTTCTAAACATTTCCTGTTTGGCTGCTTTTGATTTTATTACCTCACAATGCCTTTCTGACCCTATAACTGTCAAATATATACAGTAATAAAACTTAACCAACCGACAATACAAAGTGTACAAGGGCACTGAACATCTTCCACCTCTTGTGGAGCAGATTGATTTTTTGTTCAAAATTAGACTATTTGTCTCTTATCTATGTTTCTGCCAGAGCCTTGGCCTTGAAAGATGCTGTACCCTATTCATCATCTGAGACTTCAGCCTGGAACAGGGTCTTTCCACACTTCTCCAGTTCAGAGTCTGTACACTAGGTTCCACTGCCTATACTTGTTGGGAATATACAGTCTGCCATTCTTCCATTTGGTCATCATATTTAGGTGTAGCTGACTGACTTCGGTGTGTCATAGATTGATGTTGCTGTCTCCACCGATCAGCCCATCACACTATAACCACCTCTGCCTGTTACCTTTCTCTGAGTCATCTGAGGAAGGTTGGTACTTCCAACTGGTTGTACTATTTTAATTGCCAAACTTATTTTGAACCATTCTTCCATTCCCAATTATACAGATGGTTTGAAATCAGTTAAGTCTATGGGATCTGCTATGTTTTGTTGTAGCTAGGTGGTTTCATACAAAATCCCCTCTACAGTTTCTATGTTCACTGTCACGTTGTATGGCATTTCTCTTGTTCTGGATGATATAGAAGCTACGCAGTACACTTACTGTACTATTTACACCAACTCTCTTCACTCTTTACTGTTCAGAGAATTGCTTTATGCTAATTCTCACCTTGTTCTTGCAACATTCAACACTGGCTGTCCTATTTTTCTTCTATCTTATGTTCACATCCAGTTTCTCTGGATAACTGGCCATGTTGGTATTCACAGGAACGAGTTTGCTGACACTAAGTCAGTCTGTTCTGATGCTGTCACTGTCGTGCTTGTTCTGTATATGAACTTCACTACTGTATTCAAGGCTCAGCTTCGTACCAGTTGGCAGTCATCATGGAATGAGCAATATCATAAGTTTTTCTAAATCAAATCTTCTGTTTCTCTTTATCCATCTTGTTTCAGTAAGTATTTGAAGGAGGAAGTTATCCTAGCTAGGCTATGATCTGTCACAGTTTAATAATCAATAGTTTTATTTGGGGCTGATCCACCAATATGTGGCTTTTGTGACGTTCAAGTCTCAATAGCTTACATTTTACTGTTGTGCTGTTATGAATCTGAGTGGTGGTGCCATTTTAGACATGCATTTTTCACAGGTTTATCTCTGACCATGGACAATGTCATTATGAATGGTGACACTGTCGAACTTGTATTTTAAAATATTTATGGAACATTGGTTTTTTAATTCTATTTAAATGTTTTACCTGCCTTTGGAAGATTATTTGGTTTTAAACTGTATTTTTAATTTGTATAATATTTTACTTTAGTATTTTTACCACTTATTCGCGCAGATAGTTTTGTTGCTTTGTGTCATAAACCACCAGTTCACAAACCAACCAATGAGAAACTACAGTGAATTTCATGTACTTTATCTATAAAACCTTTTTATGATGGACAAATTCTTCTGTATCAAATAAGTAAACATCGTAATATAACTTGTTTGGAATACCTATTTACAAATGAAAATATAATAACTTTAAAAGTTTAACACAATTAATGATGGTGATATCTAAACCTAATTGGTTTGCTTTATTTCTAGCAGAAAAGTTTTTTCTGGAGTGAGCTGTGGTGTATATTAAGAAAGCTGTGCCCAGAAAACCTTAATAATTTGGTATAATATTATCTATATATCTGCACAGCTTTACTATAGACTGACTGGTAAGGTTTGCAGTGTAAGGAAATTTTAGTCTAAATAAATAAAGATCTGCAACTTGTAGACAAGAGTTATTTTATGAATAGGAAAATTCATGTAAAGATTAAAACTTAAAAGTTTATACTGTCATAACTTGAAAGCTTTTAATTTTCTGTTAACATTAAACAGAATTACATTTGATTACACATTGATTAATACTTGTTCTCTCTCTCTTTTTTTTTAATAACATTGTATTATGTCTTTAAAAGTTGTTTGATGTAATTGAGACCATTACCTATAATAATTGACATTTCCTTGGTTATAGTTTTTTACTGCTGTAATAAAACCTGTATTTTTACTGTATTTTTAGAATCTAAAGTAATGTAGTTTAACAATATTTGGTGTGAACAAATGTATATTAAAATCTAATGAAACAGACATTTCAGTTTTATTGTTGATGAACTTTTAATACTTGATGTTTTAATGTATTTAAATTTGTTAAGCTTTGTCATATTTTACACCTGAAAGATATAAAACAAAATGATATTTTTAGGTTTTATATATGCATTTTAAAATAAGTAAGTATTGCCAATTACTCTATCAATATTGTGGCATTTCACTGTGACTTATCACTCGTAGTAACTGATCTGTATTTTGGTTTTAAAAAAAAAGTACTGTTCTTTTGGATAACATTTTTATTTTCCCCTTCCTATTAAGATGCAAGACAAATAAATAATTTTGAAAACTTCCCACTTTTTACAGACTGAGGAAACCATGTGGAGGGAAGTATTCTGATATTTCAAATGTTTATTCACATGTTAGAGGCAGAAGTAGGTGTACATAAGTAGGTATTTACAAAAATGAAGATTTCGGCAGTTCCTATTATGTTTGATTTGTTAAATTTAGTCATAACTCTGCAAATAGAAAAGATAGGAAGTTCTTAATTTACACTCCAGCTTTTCAGTATTGGTAATTTGAGTTTTTTGATTCATAAGAAACTATAGTTGTAATATTTGAACATCACAAATATCTAATATCTACCAAAGCTGCAATCAACATACCAGGTGGCACACAAAATTTGTTAATCAAGAACTTTGTTGTAAAACTTATCTTTAAATTAAGAAATTAATTAAAGTGTATTTCTAGAATTTGAATTATAATCTACAGTGTGACACCAAACTTACTGAAGTACATTCATAAAATTAGGACACGAAAAGTTCGAATAAAAGTATACAAAGATGATGAAACCTCCTTTGACACCTAACCATAGGAAGACCTGTAGTGAGACGGTTATTTAATTTATCCTTTAAACAGCAACAAAGTCCATCACACAAATCTCATAACCATTTTTACTTGTTACAGTTTACATACTACTAACTTCTAATATGTTAATTGTGTCTTCACAAAATTTGGTAGACTTTATTAAACATTACAAGGCTTTTGCTCATGAAAAGCCATGTTTTTTAAAGGAAGTAATTTTTAATAGTTTAACCTACCAGGGTGAAAGGCTCACTTTTTACAGCACTTACATTACTGGACTGAACCACATTATCTTTTTTCAACTGAGCAATACTTGAGTTCACATTAATGTCCTTTATTAACTTACTTTATCATTCTAAGATATAAAATTACTTTATTCAAACCATGAAACATCCAATATTTAGCAGTAAGTACAATACTATAGTCCTGTGAAAAGTAAACACTTGAGACAGGAAAAGTTTCGTTTTATAAATAGGGTGAGTGATGAATTTTAGGATAATAATATGCAAGTTTTTTTTTTCATTTTTGTGGCATTACTCATTGAAGAAGCAATTTACTTTGACAAAATGAACTTCAGTTTTTGATTGCTGAAAAAAGATGTAAATATATCAGAAGTTTTGTTGAGATGATTCTAAAAGAAAATTAGTGATAATAGGTTATAAAGTAATTTTGTTTTTATTTTATCAAATAACTTATTTTATTGAAATAGTGCACCCTAGAAAAACTGTGATTGCTCTCATAATTACTTGATGAGTTGAGGTTTTAGTTGTGATTTGTGTAAAGGATGTGTACTTTAATTTTGTATTTGTTTCTCGAGTGGTTTATTTTGATTTATATGAATACATTTATCAGATTTTTCCAACTTTAATTATTTTTGTTTACTCTCCAGAGATTGATGGCTTCTGCAGTTTTTTTATATGAAGCATGTGTTGATGATGTGAATGTTTCCTTATTCTTTATGCATAATTAATTAATTTCCCTGGAAAAATTATAAATTTTTGCTGATGCACTATATCAGTAAAGAAGATTAAATAGTATATGTGGATTAAAAATCCAAGATTTTCAGTGATGAGTTAACTCTACATAAACAGTCTTTACTTAAATGTATGTTATTTTAGATCTCGCTGCTTTATAGATATATGCATCAAACTTCAGCTTGTAATAATCAATAAAGTGAAAACAGAGACTTGAGACATTCAGTAGATTCAATGAACTAAGTAATTGACCTGACCACTACTGATTACTGAGTTTCTGTGCAGCCAGTGGAAGTCTACTCTATGTTGTTCCAACAATAAGACAAGTATATGAAATTGTTTGAAACTTCATACACACTTTCATAAATGCATATAGTTTAAGAAGAATAAAAGGTTGTTATATTTGATAACTTTAGTTTTTCTTTAATATCTTTGAAAACAGCCATTAGGAAATGGTATTTATAAGTTATGATTATGATATTTATTTTTGTTCCAGATGTGATCTTCAATTTTTATGTTTTAGTATATCATTTTAAACCCTCTAAATGTTTTATCATCCATAAAATACAAATTTTTGCCAGTTTTTTTCTTTCTTTTAATAATCGTACTCCATGTAGTTTCAAGTAATGTGCAAAACTTAAAATCATATTTCTAAGTAAACCTAAACAACAAAGGAGTATTTTTATTTTTATCTTTGATTTCATACTTATATATGTACATAAAAGACAGTTTTGTTTTATAACTGTTTTGTTACAAGTTTATTCTTCATTACAACTGTATATTTGTTTATAGTAAGAAAAAACAAATTATGTTAGCAGCATGAACTTTGTACATTTGCTGTAAACTATCATACCTGTTGGGGATCACTACTGTTCATTCCATACCAGGCACATTTGAACATTACTGTACATATAATTGTAAGAAAGCTTTTGAGTACTTGAATATCATTTCTCTGAACTTTCAAACAAGTTCATTTCAATACATGTCCTGATATGTTGTTTCTCTATACAGACAAAACTATTTACCACAATTAGTGAATGTATGTAAAAGTTTACCATACAGGTGGTTTGAATAACGCTGCCTGACCCTACTTATATAACTTGTTAGAAGATATTACCAAAGGATATATGCATCATAAATTACAAAGAAAATCACTTTACAGTACTTCACTATATCACGTGATATTTCACAGACAAGGGCACTGTTGGATAGACTGTTTACACTAGGCCTTATCAGTTTTAGTAACTGTATGAATAAGTGAAGGAAATTACCAAAACGAATCATCAAATATTATATGTAAATTGATGAAAAAAATGTTTTAAAAGTTATCACCTATATTAAGTGAAACCTTTTAACAATAAAATAAAGTTAATTTGCACATAGTTTTAATAGAGTAAAATTTTTATCTTACAACAGTGTGTGATGGGTTTTGAATTGATACAAAAAACATATTTCATAAAATTAAAACTATTGGAGAAGTTTACATTTGGCCTTTGTTTCTGGCTTATCTCTCTTTGAGGATGAAATGGCACTTTTTGTGTTTGCTATGCTCATGAATCAGGTATGTGATATTCTATCATGTTTTTTTTTAACTATATATTATAAATTCTCTCTCATCATTCTACTTCTTCCTGTTCTAGCTCTTCACTGTCCACATCTGTATTATTGTACGCGTCTTTTTGATACATTTGCTTCAGCCATTTTATAATTCATGACACCCAGCATCTTCTTTTCTCCTTTTTTCTCAGTCTTTTCTTTCCCACTATTTATGTGTAAAAACAGCTGGTTTGGGTTGAGAAAATATTTTACGATGAGGAGCAACCAACGTTTGGACCTTCTTCGGTCAGGTTCACAAAGAGAGAAAGAGTTAACTGACCAGAAGCTGACCACATGTTTGAAAGTGGTTGTGTAACTGAGTGTCCGAATGTAGAGGGCAGTGTTAGATGTTTGAATATATAATTTTATATTATCTATTTTATTATTTTTAATATAGGTATAAAGGTGTTCCTTTGTATTGGTTAATTTGGGGTTTAAGTTGTTGTATGAGTAAGGCTTCTTTAATTTTGAGTTTGTTTATGTTTGTTTCTTTCTTTATATTTGAGTGTTGCTATGGTTATGTTGTGTTTATTTGACTTGCAGTGTTCAAAAACGTGTGAAGGTGACTTTTTATGTTCTTTGAATCTGGTTTTCATTTTTCTACTTGTTTCTCCAATATAGAAGTTGTGGTAGTTATCACATTGTATTTTATAAATAATGTTGGTGTGGTGTTTGTCAGTATAGTTTTTACATAGTATATACCTCAGTTTTGTGCCTGGTTTTTGAATGTCATATTTTGTTATTAGTTTTTGCCACATGTTGATTATTTTTCTGCTGATATCGGAATATATGGTATACAGTAGTATATGGTTTCATGATTTTTTGATTTGCGAGATATATTTACTTTTGTTGGTTGATTTTGCTTTCTGTCTAGGTGTGTGCGAATAATGTTTTCTACGGTTTGTGGAGGTAACTTATTGATGTTGATGAAGTATTGTTTTATTTTGTCTAATTCATCATTAATTTAAATTAACATACTTTTGATTAAGACATCTGTTCTTCTTTGTTTGTTACTTTCCCCTTCTGTCTTTGTTCTGATTTTCTTGTTTTTGGTATTTCTTTAGTTTAGTGTTCATATCCCTCCATCTCGTATCTAGGTGCTTTGTCTTGTCTATTATTTTTATAGTTCTGGCCTTAGGGGTTGCTCCCAACCCTTTGGAATCCAGGGTTTAGACTTCTTGTTGGCAGTTTTTATTATTATTTCCAGGTTTTTCCAAATCACTGGTTAGTAGGTATTTGTGTCTGACATCCATACTCAGAAGTGACATAAAGTTAAAATTTTTTTGTTCTTATTCACTTGCTTATGTTTGTTGTTTCCCTCCTGCAAGGCTAGTTGTTACAGTTTTCAGAGGTTGTTCTTCTTTGGAACCAGTTTTAGGCTTTGGTCCTGTCAGTGCTTACCTCTCTCACTTCGTCTCCCAGTCTTCTTTCTTTTCTAGCAATCCTGGGGCTTTGTGTGTTCTATCTCATCATTTCAATCTCCTTTTTACATACTTTACCTTTTTTTATTGTTGTCTTTTCTATCCACTTCTTACTGATCCTCTGTATCTTCATTATTAACAGGGAGAATTATAGAATCTGTCTCCCACTCTACTCTGGATTTTTATTCTAGTCTTTTTGTTGTCACTATAAAGTTGGGGGTTTCTGTCATTTCTTTATCAACTCTGAATCACTTTTTTGATTATTCCTCAGGTCTGTGTGTACAGCTTTCTTGGTCTGTAATGTACTCTCTCTTGGTTTTACTGCATATTTCAGATGTCTTTCCCCACATTACTATTATTCTGTGGTTGTATGGCTTTTTATGGAAACTGTCTTGGCAGGAAATGGCATGTGCTACCTTTATTGTTCTTTTGGAACTTTCTTGTTAACTGATATAATATTTCAAATATAGTTTCTTGTTTACCTGGGTGTTTAACTCGACTACAGCACATGTTGGGCTCAATCCTCTGCCTTGTGTATATGTGCTATAGAAATTTTTCTATACAGTTCACATTTGTTTTTGCATTTGGGGGCTCTCGCTTCTCTGGAATTCCTGATTCCTCATAGTCATGTACACAAGCATCCCCTTTAATAGACTCTAGAGGACCACTGGAACATCTCTTATCTACACCATATTCCTGCATATACTGATCCCTCTTTGGAGTAACTTTCATCTTTCCACTGATGCTTCTATTTCTGTATGGAAGGGGGCAGTGTGTGTCTTCGTATTCTCATCCTTTCGTTTGGTTGTGGTTGCTTGGTGATCTTATGATGATCTACTCTAACAATTATGTGGTCATTACTTCAACCAATCACCAGGGAAGCATCTGCTTCTGGGACCTGCATTTCTAACTGGGAACTTCTATCTTGGGTCTACAATTATTATATTATTATATTCCTTTACATTTGTATCTGCTGATCATTCGCTTTTCTTGTCTTGACAGGAACCATCTTACAGGATAGCATGACCAGGTAGTTAGGGTGCTTGACTCATGGTCTGAGGGTTTGAATTGCTATTCCACCAAATGTGTTTGTCTTTTCAGCCATGGAGCCATCGTAAACTGATAGTCAATCTCACTATTCATTGGTAAAAGAGTAACCCAAGAGTTGGCAGTGGGTGGTTACAATTAGCTACATTCCCTCTATTCTTTTACTGCTAAATTAGGGAAGGCTAACACTGATAGCTCTCCTGTAGTTTTGTGCAAAATTCAAAACAAACCTTGGAGTAGTCCTTACATCCTTTAATTATCTGTTGATTTTTTTAAATTTTGGATCCCTCTTCAATACTTTTGCAACACCCAATTTTATGGTTCCTCTCAGTTGACCTCAATCATCCATTTTCATGACAGGGTGTTGCACCTTCATACGGTAAAACTTGTCTGGTTCCTTTTCTGACATATGAGATTGACCTGGTTTTTCATCCAGGGCCTGTCTGTTCTGACCTATGCAGGTTATCATGGAGTATTGTTTTTAAACTTCTGCTTCTTTTCAGGCAGTAATCCCTTTCTTTTGCACCATCCCATTTGCAACAGTAAGAGGGAGTTGTTCAGTGATGGCATTAATCTTTATACTGAAAAGTGTGACACTCAAAACGCAGCCCAGGGAGACTCCAAGTTCCTGCAGAAAAGAACGGGAAAGTGTGAAACCCAGAGGAACTTGGAAACTCCTGTCGATTAAAAATGTTTCAATAAAAATGGGCAAATGGCCACGTTGCCCATATATATGGAGGTCTCACAAAATGCCATACTTCCATGTTGTATCATAAGCCTTCTCAATGTCAAAGAGTATTAATACAAGATGTTGTCGCTTGAGAAATGCTTCTCTGATTGACATTTCACGTCTAATCAGGTGGTCCATGGTGGAACTCTGTTGTTGGAACCCACACTGGGTGGGCAAGAGGAGGTAGTTTGATTCAAGGAACCCAGGCGACAGGCAGAGAGAACAAACAACAATAGTATGACTCAAGGAAACACGGATGGCAACGGCCTTCAAGGGTGTGTCGAGTGGCAAAGACAGGGTGGGCACATACTGATCAACCAACAGTATCACCCCTCCATGCACTCATCCATCACACAACTGTGCAAAGAAACCTGCCGAAATGTGACTGTATTGCCAGTTTTCAGAAATTTTTCCTGTAAGGATATAAATACAGGATGGTAGGAAGCAATCAGTGTCACCCAGATTAGAACATAAACAGATTAGAACAGTTCCATTGTATTATGGTGTCCACTTTTATTTATGTGTATGCAAATTGTGTGGAAAAACCCTTCAGTTTATAACAACTTTTTTATTTACTGTCTTTATTCAAGGGAGATCTGTCGATCTCTGTGGATTCTGCCCTGGGTCAACTGGGCAGGTCTTTGCAGTTGTAAGAGGATTCCAGCGACATGAACAAATGATCGTTTTACATCTTGGGGTGGGAGAAGATATATCCAAAAAAATACCTGTACCTGTAACCAAGGGAAGTGGATCTTGTGATTTGTTGGAATGTATGTAAGAAACAGAGATGGGTGTTGAAGTTGATTCATCAACTTTTTAACCATGGAGGTTAAAAGACTTTTCCTTTGTTTTGAGAACAATTCTTTTGGAGGCAGAGAGATCCATCTGAACTCCCACTGTAGTAGTGGAACAATGTGCAGCAGCATACATCCGAGATAAAGTGGTGGACAGCAACTTTCGAGCCTCAGGATAAGTAATGTTATGAATCTTTGGGGGAAGTAAATGGAAAATGAGTTTTAATAATAATAAATCCAAGTATTGTATGCAAGATATCACAATTTGAATTATGAGTATAATTTAGATGCAAATAACAGTTTCGTGAAAGAAAGGGATCTTAGTGTTATGGTTGATCAGTCTCTTAAATCATTTAAGCATTGTGTTGTTGTTAGTGATAGAACAAACAGGATTTTAGGTTGTATTTACAAAAATATTGTGTTCAGTATTAGGCAAGTCCATTAGTAACAATATTTTGCTTTTCTCATCCAACCACTCCATAATCTAGCAAATGGAAATTTTTAAAACTCTTTGGATGCTATCATTGGATTTATCTGACTTGACATTTAAATGCTATTTGGTGCAACAAGTGAATTTTCCCAACGGTGTTGCAAAAACATTTGCTTATGATGCAACAGCTGGGACCCCCACATGTCCTTGTAATTCCCACACTAGTACTGTGTGTACATACATCACTAGAAAAATGTAATGCTGTATATCACACATTTTATTGTTTCCCAGTATCACTGATATAACAAAAACATTATTTTGCTGTTTGTAAAATTTTAACTGTAGATCTATTCCTGTCAATCGAAATTTTAAGTTATGGATCTTGTTTCTGTTGAGAATCAAAGGAGTTGCTCTGTATTAAGGACTTTTTAGGCAAATTAATTGTTTTATTTAAAAAGAAAATTGAGTTCTTAATATGTTTAGACTAAATTTCTGATTTAATGTAATGTTATTTTGTTTCCATAGTTTCTAAATGTTAATCAAAGGAATTCTGACTTTGAAAATTTTTTGTACTACAAATGTTTTAACATTTTTATATCAAATTATTATCACAACATTTTGAAATTATTTCATATCCAATGAGATTGTGATTTTCTTTTCCTTTTTTAACTATAGAAAATGTTTAAAGTCATTGTTTCTATATTGATCAAGAAAAGCAGACCTGAGAATAAACTTTAGTATGGATGTGGTTTTTCTTTTATTAAATTGACTTTATTTCATTCTTTTAGGAAACAAATATGCTATCTTAAGTCCAGCGCTTATGCAATCCTTGAAGGCCAGTACACACTCTATGATATCATATGAACAGGTATGCATTGGCTTCATACAGTTTGGGAAATTAAGTTTTCAAATTGTTTGAAAGAGTATTTATTCTTCAATACAACCACAACATCTAATAACTCATGTTCATGTGTACTGACATAAGGTCATAACAATTAAGTTATTTGTTTCTTGTATTTTGTTCAGTTAGATTTTGCTGTAAACAAAACAAGTTTTGTTAATTATTGTAAACTGTTTCTAAGTCACAGTTGTTCCTTCATGCAACAAATGTATTCACATTATGTATACATTTTTATCTCCATAATTTAATCAGACCCTAGAATTATATTCCACTTCTAAAGTCAGAATTTTTAATTACTTTTTCATAAGGTGAAGCAGTTTAAAATGTTCTTTGATGCAAAATTTAAAAAGTAGAATTATCTAATGATTTTGACAACAAAAATATTAATCTTTGACTCAATAAGAACATTGATGCTAGTGTGAGAAATCATCAGATTTTAAAGTAATTATAATTTTATACCCAACTGAATATTATTTTTATGACATAAGAATATCAAATATATATTTTATGATTTATTAGATATATTATGTTAATTTTATAATGTGTCAGGAGTTTTTGCCAAAGTCAAACTTTGGACATGTCAACAACTCATCTGTGTACATTATTAAGGATTTATTCCCATTGGTGTGGATTCCTGTACGTGATGAGGGGACCTCATGAAACCCTGGCATTGCCTCAGTGTCCTTGTTTGACATTGTAGTGCGGCAGCTTGTGGGATCAGTGGGCAGCGAAATATTCCTTTCTTCATTATGGATCCTCCAAATAAAAATCTATATAAAATACTGAAAAAAAAACACTTAGGTAAACGACCACATCTTGAAGATTCTGAGCAGCAATCCTCACCATCTGTACCACCTGTTGTACCTCATTTTCTTATATTGCATTTACTTTCAGACAAACCTTTTGGGCAAATGTCTCCCTTTTTCATTCAGAAGGGACTAGAGGGACTTGCTGGCTCTCCAAAGTCACTAAAGAATCTTCGATCTAGTGACATATTGGTGGAAACATCCACATCTCAAAACAGTGAACTCTTCATTCATTCAAAGATGATTTGGGATATGCCTGTTGAGGTTGCACCTCATGCTACTTTGAATTCGTCACAAGGAGTTATTGTTGATAGGGATTTGAAGAACATTCTGGAGTCAGATTCTTGTTGGTTTTTTCTCCACCCAAGGAGTTTCTGCAGTGAGGCATATCTCACCTCGCAATGATGAAATTACGATGCCAACCAATGTTCTCATTCTAACATTTACATCACCACGTCTACCTGCCACCATCAAGGCAGGTTATCTTAATTGCAGAGAACAGTCATACATTCCAAACCCTCTCCCGTTTTTCAAGAGTTAGCATTTCAGTCACTCAAAGATGTCTTGGTTGCTTGACATGTGCTCGTTGCAGTGGCAAGGACCGTGATACCTATGAGTGTGAAATGGACCCTCATTGCATCAAATGTTGTAGCTCTCACATGTCCTACTCTCTTTCTTGCCCTAAATGACTGGAAGAAAAAGAGGTGCAGCGTTTGAAAAGGTTTCATTACACTGCTCATCCTGAGGCTCTAAAATTGGTGTCTACCACTTCATCTCAGACGTATGTTGCTGTACTTTGTTATACAACTACAGTGGGAGTGCAGACAGGTATCTCTGTGCCTCCAAAAGAATCTTTCTCCAAACACATGAAAAGTCTTTTAACCTCCATGGTTAAAATAGTTAATGAATCAACTTCAACACCTATCTCTATCCCTAACTTACATTTCAGGAAATCCCAAGATTCACTTCCTCTGGTCCCAGGTAGGTGGATTTCCTCTAACTTACAGAGTTATACAATCAGCATCTGCATAAAGTGAAAATGAAGTAAGTCACAAAACTGAACATATGCTATAATCTTAATGCATTCCATGTGTATTTGTGAATAAATATGACAATTTCTTTAGTGGAACAAGGACAACACAGTCATAAAAAATATATTTGCACTGTGCTTTAAGATTTAACATAATTATAATAAATATAATATCTGAAAATTAAAGCATGTGCATTCCAGATAGTGAAGAGCAAACAAAATGTTAAAAAGCAGTATCACCAAAATTCACTGGTGTTTATGTACATATATTACAAGTTGTTAATCTGATTTATACCAATAATTATTCTGTGAATAGCCCATCTTTATTACTAATGGTTTTTAAATAATATCATGGTATATCCTTACTGTAAATAGGCCATCTTTATTACTAATGGTTTTTAAATAATATCATGGTATATCCTTACTGTGAATAGGCCATCTTTATTACTAATGGTTTTTAAATAATATCATGGTATGTCCTTACTGTGAATAGCCCATCTTTATTACTAATGGTTTTTAAATAATATCATGGTATGTTATGTGAATAGGCCATCTTTATTACTAATGGTTTTTAAATAATATCATGGTATGTCCTTACTGTGAATAGCCCATCTTTATTACTAATGGTTTTTAAATAATATCATGGTATATCCTTTCTGTGAATAGGCCATCTTTATTACTAATGGTTTTAAATAATATCATGGTATATCCTTACTTATTACCAGTTTCCTCACTAATTCAATAACAAACACTTCTTTCCTAAGCTTTTGTATTATGGACGTATCTTGGGATAACTAATATTCTGTACTTAAAGATGTGATTTATGAATTATGTCATGACACGATATAGAATGGGTAGTTTACTACTTGTAAGTATCTGTCAATCACAATTTCAAAATTTCAACTAATGTCAGTAAAATACCCCTTTACTTTCATAAGTATACAGGCAAGTTCCTACTTCATTTCTAACACTTGGTTTTGATAATGTTCACTTCATTCATCCATATAGTATGTACTTACATGTACGAGATGGGCATTGATCAGTTTTCTTGGGACTACATTTTATCTTGCTTTGACATAGGTGTCATGCAGCACCACTTTACCAGGTAAAATTATAAATCACTTGTATTCTGTTAACATAGTTCCAGTGAAAAGGTAGAATGGGATGAGAAATCACTATTCAAGAATCAATCATTTTTAATTGTTTTCATTAATTATGAACTAAATACTTAAACTTGTAATGTAACTCTACTAATCTGTGTCTGTAAAATCTAATGGTGTGTGTGAAATTCTGTCATTTTGATTTATTTAGATTTATCAAACCCCCTAAATTTAGGTTTATAGCTCATATTCCAGTTGTACTTTAAAAATTAATCACTACAACCAGAAAACCTAAAGATTTATCAAGCTTACTAATTTGATTTTTTTTTTTTAAATTGTGATTTTAACTGGATAACTATGCGACATAGTCTCTGGGAACAATAGTGACCTGATGAAGTAGTGAGGATTTGTTTTCATTAATTGATGTGATAAGATTTATTTATAACTGAAGAGAATTATGTAACTGTCTCGTCTGAGCAGGTATAGATTTAACCCTCTGCTCCATGCTTCTAGAGTGAGAATTAGTTTGTTTTATTTTAATATTGCGCAATGCTACTCGAGGGCTATCCACAGTAGTTGTCCCTAATTTAGCAGTGTAACACTGGAGGGAAGAAAGCTAGTCATCACCTCGGATTACGAGTCTGACACCTTAACCCACCTGGCCGTGAGAATTGGTAGTATTGTAACATTAAGGTGAAGTAAAGATCCGCTGGTATGCAAGACAAACAAACTGTGAGAATAGAAAAGAAACTAGGCACGGCATGGCCTAGTGGTTAAGGCACTCATCTCGTAATCTGACGGTTGCGGGTTCGAATCCCCGTCACACCAAACATGCTCGCCCTTTCAGCCATTGAAGTGTTATAACGTGACGGTAAATCCTAGTATTCCTTGGTTAAAGAATAGCCCTAGAGTTGGTTGGTGGTGATAACTAGCTGCCTTCTCTCTAATGTTACATTGCTGAATTAAGAACGACTGACGCAAATAGCCCTGGTGTAGCTTTGCGCAAAATTCAAAAACAAACAAAGAAAATCACGTGAAGTTACTGTTTTCTGTTAAACATGCTTCCACAACTCTTAAGGAGTCAGAATAATGTAATAGACCAATAAATCCTACAGTATTGCCATTGTAGTTACTGAATACCTTCAGACGCACCGCAATATATAACAAATAATTTGTCTACGTTTTCATCAATATCTGTGCTTTTTTAAATTAATTTGTAAATAACTTGGATTAAAAAACATTTAAGTTGCTCTTAAATATTTCGACAAATAATTATAATCAAACATATAGTTCAAGTTTCTTGTAATTAGGCGACTTTCTGATATCTGCTTTAAGGTATCTGCTTACATTAGTTGGCAGGACGATATTTCATGAACCTCTCAGAAGCTAATGTTGACTTTACCTCATTACAGGAACAACGCTGAAACCCTATAAGTGAATTACTTCTTTACAGGGGTGACTGTTTGGTGATGTTGATCATTCTGTCTGTTCATACTTCTTAGAAGTTTCCGGATGTCCTAAGCGTTGGTATTGGACAAGAGTTTAGTTTATAAATGTTTGAAACTATATTCTGCAAGGGTGATTTACTAAATTTTTGCTCCTGGTGGACACTTACGCATAAACTGCTACACCAAAACACTCAGTCTGGTACAGCCAAGTGGTTAGGGCGCTCGGTTCGCTGGTTTGAATCTTTGTCCCACCACACATGTTCGCCTATTCGCCGTGAGGGAGTTATAATGTGATGGTCAATCCGACTATCCGTCGGTAAAAGAGAAGCCCAAGAGTTGAAGGTGGATGGTGATGACTAGCTACCTTCTCTAGTCTTTCACTGCTAAATCAGGAATGGTAAAACCCTGATACCCCTTAGTAGCTTTTCGCGAAATTCAAACAAAATTATGTGTTTATCGTGAATTTTTCCTTTAATAGAAAATTACCATGCAAAATATTTTGTAGGACGAAATAAAATTTATCTTGCCACATTTATTCCTGAACAGAACAATTCGATAATTTCCATTCAGTCGATCACATTCTACCCTAATTCTTGAGCCTCAGTACAACATCTCAATGTGACGATAATGGGTTCTAACTAGTCATTTGGTTATCAGTAGACTTATGTCTAAAATTTGTCTGTTTTTATATTGTCTTCCTTAAGTAATACTTTACTTTAATCATATTATATTATTTCTTCGTTAAATCGATAACCTGATGCTGCCATTGCATCCTTAGAAGCCACATTAAGCTAATATTTATGGATGTCAACGGCAAATAACAATATATCTCAACCTGATGAAAATACACAGAAATGGAACCAAACGTCGTTCAAAGTACTATTCTCCAGGAAGGTAAACCATTTCTATAACTTGATACTTACTGTCATTATCTCTACATGTTTCGTGAAAAGAATATGAATTTTTATTTCATTAATATTTTAAGCGATTCTGAATACCGGTGTTTTCTTCTTACAATCCATAGATGTACCGGTGAAGTCGGTATTGGCTTCTTAAAGTAATATATACACCAACGTACTTCTGAATCCATCACTTCGCTGATTATAGGGACCTTAATAACAGACAAGTCACAAAAAGTAATATATATATATGTATGTGTTGAAATTAAATACACTCATTATTACTTCAATTTTCCAAGTATTTGACACTAGACAATGAGTCGTTTTACCCTACATTTCTGATGTAACAGACAAAAACAGGAAATATTTAATATGTTGAAATATATAGGTCTCGTCTGTTGTGAATAATATACAAAAGAAGCTTGGTAATTCGAAGTTTAAAGAAAACCATATAAAATCTAACAGCAAACTTTCCGCTAAAGCAGACTGTGTTTACTCATCAGACGTAATTTATCTTCACTTATTTTGACAATTATTCTAGGATACAATAAATTTTACATTGTTATACATTTTCCCAAACTTTTCTGAATGGTCAATCAGTGATGATAAGATAATGAAAAATTGTAAGATTTCAAATGATTAAATACTGTTTCCCTTTACCCGTGATTTGTGTAGTATAGTCATTGAAACGAAGTAAAAATCATACTAAAATACAAAATCGTCCGTACACGACCTAGGTATCCGTCGGGGTGTTGTACTTAGTAGAGTAGCCACCATGCTGCTATCTATTGAGAGTTTTTTCTTCGTACTCGATCCGCTGGGGGTCTCTTACATATCCTAAAACCGTTTCAATAGTTGCACAAAGAGTTGGACTTTATTGCTTTTTCTATTCGCTGTCCAAACCCGTTGTCGGGCTTCCCTGGCGCATCTCCGATGGTCCACAGCCGCCGTGTTGCTCAACTCCAAACACAGCAGAGTCAACAGACAATGTGTGGAACATTTGTTGTCATTTGTAAGCGTCACGGGAGCCGTTTATTTGTACGCACATACATGTATTTCACTTCCACATCCATTTTTCGGAAAAACACAAAGAAATACTACTACTTTTAAGCGTCTAGTTCATGGTTGATTTATATTTCATCCATTTATATTTATAGGAGAGAGGTGCGTACAACATTGTTCATCGAGATCACACATTAAATCATTATGTTAATTCTTGTTAAATAAATAATTTAGTGTATTATGCAACAGACTTACAGTTAAGATTTAATACCGACTTGTTGCATGATTTACTCTTTCCCAGATCCTGATCAGGATATTGTTTGCATGCTGTATCCATATTAGTTTGGTGCCAGGATTTTATGTGAATTAGATAAACAGAAATTTTATGTTTGATGGCAAGATTTCTCCAAGTCAATGTGAATGGTAGAGTGAAAGACAAATAAATTTCTCTCGTGATGGTTTTCACAGTAATTTTAAAGAATACCCTCGAACAGATTCGACGACTAAAACCCAGCAAGCTGGAAATTCGATCACCCGCGCCCACCGCCTACCTTCAGTATCCTCCATTCCTTCGGTCTGCTTCGTGCGTGTGTGGACTCGTAGTAGCATGCGACGGTGTGCTGGAAGTCTGTGCGGGAGCTAGCCGTAGCCATTGGGAAAAGTGTCGGAATTTCGATCACCTGCTGCCGCCGACTACCCGCAGTGGCCTCCTGCCCTTCGGACATATGCGCGGTCGAGCACGCGACGCGTCTTTCGACGGCGTTATGGATGTCGATACGGAGAATGCCAGCGAAACTTGCGATAGTCGTCAAAATCTCTTTGATAGTCACAAACATTCTTTTCAAACGAGAGTTTTCACGACATTTTCTCTCAAAACTCAGCACCAGTTTTACGCAACTTATTGTTGCGACGCGGAACTGGCCCCCTTGGGCTCTCGCCTTTTATCGCACATAGAAAGGCCGTACTATTGGGTCATGATGACATTAAATTTAGTTTCCTTCTATATATAGGGGGCATAGTTTGTCTGAGACGGAATTTATAGGGAGTACGACTGTAAAAGATTTTCTCCCAAAGAGTTTGATGCCGAAGCGGGCATCGATGTGGAAAGAGTTTGGGAAGTTTCGAAGGGAGGGAGAGACGTCCAAATCTTTTTGATAGGCACAAACGCTTTTTTTTTCAACGTGTAATTTCACCACCTTTTCACTCAAAACTGAGCACTAATTTGATGCAGCCGAGGCTTGCGACGCGGAACTTTCTCGCTTGGACACTCGCCTTTTACCGCACATAAAAGTGCCGTACTATTGGGTTATGATGGCATTAAATTTAGTTTCCTTCTATATATGGGGTCATAGTCTGTCTGAGACTGGATGGACACTGTGTTCAGACTCCTCTCACCTATTTACCCGTGGGACCTGTGGGCCGTTTACGGTCCGTTTTCACACTGGTGGCGAGTACTAGCGAAAACGACTGCTGAAAGTGTAAGGAAATGGCCGAACATAAAATGAAAGTGGCCAGGAGAGATTTCATGAACAACTACAATGATGCATTGAAAACGATATATGGGGTAAAAAACGTTGCGAGAAGCGATGGTTTTAAGAACACTGTGCGGCGTTTTCAAATAATGTTTGTCCTTCTACCAGTCTAGTTGGATTCGATACCACTTGGGAAGATGGTTTTTGGCGTGCCTTAGTGGAAGAGTTTAATGTCGTAAAATATACCAGTGACTATTTCCGGTTCTCTCTTTGTTCGAGCGAGGAGAAAGCTGTCGGGGCGTTCGACCACACGCCTAAGAGTTAATCCGAGCAATCAACGTTTGTCTTTTGTTACGAAAGACGTTCTGTTTCCTCTCCTGATGCGACGAGTTTCGGTAACAATGCCGAGACATCGGAATATGCATCCGTTTTAATTGTAGTTTAATGTGGGTTGAGCTGTCCTCCGAAGGTCAGTTCTTCCTGATACATAGTAGGTGGTTTCGTATTATCGGAACTGCAGTTTTGGAGGACTTGTACTGTAGAGTGTGTTAGACGTCTGTCTCGAGAATGGTGGCAAAAGGTAGACAGTGAATGGCAGGCGTGTTTCTAGCCATGCAGTCAGCTGCTTTGAGAGTGGTGTTTCTACTCGCCTTGGGAGCGGGTGGAGTGCATCTAACGAGAAAAGATACCTGGTTGATCCGGCCAGTAGTCATATGCTTTTCTCAAAGATTAAGCCATGTATGTTTAAATACGTGCCAGAATAAGGTGAAACCGCGATGATTCATTATCCAGCCGTTGGTCCTTAGATCGTACTTTCCTACTTAGATAACTGTGGTAAGTCTAGAGGTAATACATGCAACAAAGCTCCGACCTCAGGGGATGAGCGCATTTATTAGACCAAGACCAATCGGACTTTGGTCCGCAAATGATGGTGACTTTGGATAACTTTTGGATGATTCCACGGTCTAGCACTGGCGACGCATCTTTTAAGTGTCTGTTTTATCAACTGTCGATGGTAGGATATGCGCCTACCATGGTCGTAACGGGTAACAGGGAATCAGGGTTCGATTCCGGAGTGGGAGCCTGAGAAACGCCTACCACATCCAAGGAAGGCAGCAGGCGCGCAAATTACCCACTCCCAGAACGGGGCGGTAGTGACGAAAAATAACGATACGGGACTCTATCGAGGCCCCGTAATTGGAATGAGTACACTCTAAATCCTTTAACGAGGATCTATTGGAGGGCAAGTCTGGTGCCAGCAGCCGCGGTAATTCCAGCTCCAATAGCGTATATTAAAGTTGTTGCGGTTAAAAAGCTCGTAGTTGGATCTCAGTTCTAGACAGGGGGTCCGCTTTGGCGGTTACTTCCTGGCCTAAACATCCTGCCGGTTTTCCCTCGGTGCCCTTGATTGAGTGTCTTGGGTGGCTGGCAAGTTTACTTTGAAAAATTAGAGTGCTCAAAGCAGGCGAAACGCCTGAATAATGGTGCATGAAATAATGGAATAGGACCTCGGTTCTATTTTGTTGGTTTTCGGAACACGAGGTAATGATTAAGAGGGTCAGACGGGAGCATTCGTATTGTGACGCTAGAGGTGAAATTCATGGACTGTCGCAAGACGAACTACTGCGAAAGCATTTGCAAAGAATGTTTTTATTAATAAAGAAAGAAAGATAGAGATTCAAAGGCGATTCGATACTGCCCTAGTTCTAACCAGAAACGATGCCATCCAGCGATCTGCCGGAGTTCCTCAAATGACTCGCCGGGCAGCTTCCAGGAAACCAAAGTGTTTGGGATCCGGGGGAAGTATTTTTGCAAAGCTGTTACTTAAAGAAGTTGACAGAAGGGCATCACCAGGAGTGGAGCCTGCAGCTTAATTTGACGCAACACGGGGAAACTCACCCGGCCCAGACATTGGAAGGATTGACAGATTAAGAGATTTTACTTGATTGAGACTCTTGCCTATTAAATAGACGACTGATCACACATGTCGGTCGATCTTCTCAGAGGGTGAAGTGGAGATAGACCTTTGGCTTATCCTATCAGTTCTTGAAAATCCGAGGGAAAGAGTGTGATATTCGTGCTGGACTGTTCCCATATGTCCAGCAGGTCTCCAAGGTGAACAATCACTACTCGATAGAACAATGTAGGTAAGGGAAGTCGCCAAAACACATCTTCCCTGGCGGGACCGTTTCGCCCAGCAACTAACTGCCGTCTCAGAACTGGCAAGACTAGGGAATCCGATTGTCTAATTAAAACAAAGCATTGCAATGGCCGTCGGACGATGCTCTCAATGTCAAAGTGAAGAAATTCGATTACGGGCGGGTAACCGGCCGGAGTAACTATTACTGAGGTGTTGCATAAGTACTTAGTCATAGAACACTGCCTATGCATTGTCCTTGGATGTACCTCCGTCTGGTGCAGCTGAATGCTGGGAAACCTGTAACTAAACCTCCACACGTCAAGGAGAACACTAAAAACTTGTATGATGAGCTCGCCGACCATCATATGTCCAAAGGCAGGGGTAATTAACCCCAGACCAAGGAAGGAATACATTTCAAACCCTGATGAGGCCTTACAAACCTCGTCAGCTGTATGGGTACCCCGTAGATGTTTGCAGCCTTACCCTGTATTAGCATTTTGTAGGGATTTGACCCACCCTACATCAGATTATTAGCCTTTTGTAGGGATTTGACCCACCCTACATCAGATCTGGTCATTTTTGAGAATGAAAGGTAAATAGATAAAACGATAGATAAAAGCTATGGTTGGCGTACGTGGGGTGACACGACAACGACCAATATCAAGCTACTTGGCACCACCCGGGTATGGTAGCTTACGAGCGATTCCCCAGAAACGAGGGAGATGGTTGCTTAACACCAGGAATAGAGGTAATGTCTATTACTTATTCCGACAACCAATCTCAGATTCAAGGTGTTTGTGCTGCAACTAATCAAACTGCCACTGGAGGAATGAAATCACGCTGTCTGGGATTATTGATCTTCATGCATTCTGGGATGCGACCCGTGAATAACCATATGTTGAACTGACTTGCCAAGGAGGCGTCGATACCAAACGTAAGGGTGTAGAGTGGGAATGGAAGAGTGATGTTATCGGGATCGAGGGACCCGTCTCTTTATGTTTGGAAGTGCTTCCCTCACTTCGTCTGATGGTATAGGTTCCACGATATGGGTGTTGTCTGCTCCGAGGACAGTGTCAGGCGGGGAGTTTGACTGGGGTGGTACATCTGTCAAAAGGTAACGCAGGTGTCCTAAGGCGAGCTTAGCCAGGGCAGAAACCTCGCGTACAGCAAAAGGGCAAATGCTTGCTTGATCATGATTTTCAGGACGAATACGCACCGCGAAAGCAGGACCTATCGATCCTTTACACCTTATGAGTTTTTAGCAAGAGGTGTCAGAAAAGATACCACAGGGATAACTGGCTCGTGGCGGCAAAGCGTTCATAGCGACGTCGCTTTTTGATTCTTCGATGTCGGCTCTTCCTATCATTGCGAAGCAGAATTCGCCAAGCGTTGGATTGTTCACCCACTAATAAGGAACGTGAGCTGGGTTTAGACCGTCGTGAGACAGGTTAGTTTTACCTTACTGATGACTTTGTCGTTGCGCTAGTAATCCTGATCAGTACGAGAGGAACAGCAGGTTCGGACACTTGATACATATGCTTGGTCGAGCGACCAGTGGTGCGAAACAACCATCCGTGAGATTATGACTGAACGCCTCTAAGTAAGAATCCCGTCTAGTCACTGCAATGATACCGTTTTTTCCCCCTACATTAGAGTCTCCTTCCGGGGAATCAGCTTCGTCGTAGAGAGCATCCGACGTTTAAAAAGGCAAATGGTACCCATTGCTTTTCGATACGGAACCACACGGTGAAATGTCGAGGGCACCAAATCGTCCGCAGACGACCTAGGTATCAGTCGGGATGTTGTACTCAGTAGAGAAACCACCATACTGCGATCTATTGAGACTCAGCCTCTGACTGGGAGATTTGTCCGCAAGCAGTCGGACACTTTCCCAAAGTTTTCCTTCGTACTGGATCTGTTAAGGGGCTTTTACATATTTTAAAACCGTTTCGATGGTCGCACACGAAGTTGGAATTTGTAATTTTGACTTGACACAGCGGAAAAAAAGTGACAGTCTGCCTAGAGGGCAGTTCAGGGTGTAAATTCGGCCTTTCTATTTAGTATAGATTAGCTAAATTTGGGAAGAAGGTCTTCTTGTGGTTTATGACGCTCCTATACATGTTACTGCAGACAGCAGTTTTTCCTTGTTTATAGAATTAAATAGTCCTGTTTTAATCACTAAAATAACTTTGTGACTACTTCTGTATTTAATTAATTCAACCACTAGGTGTTAAAAGCAAATGTTTGAAGTTATTCGCAATGACGACCATGCAACTCACTATTGTTACCCCTTTTTAGGCTATTCCTACCTTGTTTAGGACTTCTTTTTCGTATGGTCTTAAACTTTTGACCAGCTAGTATTTAGGCTAATTTCATGGTGTTTACATTTTCTCTATTAAATGCTAAAAAAGTTTTTTAAATTTTATTTACCCTTTTCTTATTTACATGTTTCGAAGCTCTACTCAAATAAGTGGTTGAGTCTTACGACACAAAATGCATATTTTGTTTTTATATTCATTGGCCTTAAGATTTTGGCCAGCAGTATAATGTTGAAGATATAAATTTCTGGTAAATCCAATATCAAGAAATAATTTGGTGATATTTTCTAATTTTACAATTATTTTAAAGACATAGAGTGCATATCTGTAAAAATGTGTCCGAAATAATAAATACATTGTGTCACTACCTATATATTGGCACCACAAACAAAAATCTATAAACAATTCCCACTTTGGTATTCTAAATTCACACAATTATAAAAATAACTACGATACGTACCACAAACATTTGTTTTTCAAAGAACAGAATTTTAAAGTACTGTTCTTGTAACAAGAACTCGACTTTCACTATGACTAAATCTAAATGTTTAATTATATTTTTATTGATGTAATTTATAAATTTACTTTTAAGAAATGCACATAAAAAGTCTGTTGATTTTTAAATAAACGGTACCATACTTAGATAAAAAATAGTATTTGTGTTATCACAATCAGAACAGTTTCCATCTGCATTAATTACCGTAAAAAATATTTTTCTCTTAGAAAATAGTTATTATTATTATTATGCCTCTCCATTCCCCGAAGGAACATAGGGCCGCAATCGCTTGCGGATTCATTAACAGGCTGGTTTTTAATGTGAGCAGATTGTTAGCCTACTGCACAACCCCCAACCAAAAGGAGAAACCTGAGTCGTCCCTAGTTTTGCAGTGTAAAACTAGAGGGAAGGCAGCTAGTCATCACCACCCACCGCCAACTCTTGTACCAACTAATAGTGGGATTGACCGTCATATTATAACGCCCCCACGGCTGGTAGGGCGAGCATCTTTGGCGCAACCGGGATGCGAACCCGCGCCCCTCAGATTACGAGTCGCACGGCTTAAAACGCTTGGCCATGCCGGGCTGTCATTGGAGATGCAAGACAGCCTAGTAACTTTCGTGTGAACCATCAGTCAACTTTGGGTAGTGATGCCAACTGTCTTTTAAAAAAGCCAGATCTGGATAAGCGGCTAAATCCCGAACAAAATGAAGCATGACGTCATAGCTGAAACTGTTCCAAATTTGAAACTTTGTGATGCAATTAGATGCAGTACCACTTGTTACAATTTCAATGTATGTTTATATGAAGTATAATTATATTCGTAACAATTAGTAATTGTTAGGTTAGGTTAGATATGTTGTAGTTTAATCAGACAAGCTTGGAACCAATGAGCTATGTGACATCATACACATATGTGATGTCATGTTTTATTTCGTTCAAAAGTTAGACGCAGATATAGGAATTATGTTAACCCTAATGGAGGATACATTTTAAATAGTTTAAATATTAATGAGGGAGTCTTCAAAATACGTTGTTGGATTTGTAACTGTATATGTCATTTTTTTTATTTGTTAGTCATAAGCTGTACATCACTGGTTAGAATGTGCTCTATTGACGTCGTGGAAGTGAAAGATGGCATAGAAAGTATTTGGCATGCTTTTCAATGGGCAGTCAGTGCTGTAGGCCTCTATGTTACCCAAGGTGATATCATCTGGGAAGTGTACAGGGAGTTTGATGATACCTTTCTTGGTACTCTACAAGTAAGTGTATAAACTTTGTACGCAAAAGATCTAGTATTATAAAGAGTTTATTACATCCATTATTGCTTGCTTAAATGTTATAAAGCTGTCCAAGATGGTAAGAAAAACAAGATTACATTGGGTTAACATTGCCACAATTTTTTGCCAGTTGAGATGTGTAATAATTAATTATGAATTCTATACAGAACTTTGCAACATATGTTGACTTCTGACAGTGTTGATTTCTGAGTTGTAAATATGTCCTTATGAACAGTTTTATATTTGTATAATTACAGTTGTATCATTCTTTAGTTTCTTTCATATTTGAAATGATTCATTCTAAATTTCATTTTTAGGTAAGCTGTATAATTAATCAATGAACCCACATGTGTGTATAGTCTTTATTTACAATACAAATTGAAAAGTAATTTATTATGTAACATTAACAATTATTCAAACTAGTATTGAAACATCTCAACATCTCTCTACTATAGGTGTAACTATAGGGTTGTCAAATAATAACTTTTCGTGAACAGTATTGTCAGTAGATATTTATACTAACTGTTAATTGTGATGTGATATGAATAATGAGTAACATTTTTGAGAACTGTAATCAAGGGTTTTTTAAATGATTAGGTTTTATTCCATTGTTGCTGTACAGATATGAAAGTAAGACAATTTTATGTGCCTGTTAATCAAACACATAGTGTAAAATACACTGAATACAATATAAAATGATATTAAAAAATAACTTTATTAAATTCTTTCAGCAATAAATTTTAGATTTAGATGACTATAATGACTTCATTAAACCAGACACTCGAATTACAGGAACAGGAAATTAAAAGCGTGTCTAGAGCATTAGTAAATATTACAAACAGTTTGATACATACTAGAATAAGACAGACTGAGTTTCATAAGGAAGGAATTGAAATGTTAGTTTTAAATTCTAGAATTCATTCTGATTTACAACAATTATCATTTATAGTTGGGAATAGTGGGACTGAGTTAGCTTAGTCAGTACAAGCATTGTACGTAACTGTAGACAGAAAGTTGAGTTCATACTTTATAGCTCCAAGTTAATTAGAAAAAAAGTATTAGACGATATTGAAAGTGAGTTACCTCCGTACTTACAATCTATAATTCCTACACATAGAAAAGAGACTTACATGTATTATAGATAGGCTGATGTAAAAACAGCCCCAGTAAAGGATACGTAAAGAATGTTCACAGAGATACCTTTGAAAGCAAACGATAGAATGTGTCAATTATATAAAATCATACCCTAATCATTAGCATTAAGCCATTCATGATCTCTAACTGTAGAAAATAACAACCAATATCATTCAGTGTCAAGTGATCAACGTACTTATGTGGAAACAACAGAAAAAGATATGCTAAACTGTGTAGAACGACCCATTAGAGTATGTGACCCAAGTTCATTAATTTATTCAGTACCCATTATGACTTAAAGTTATGCAATATTAACAAGACTTTCCTATGGTGGAGGTCCATTTTGGGCTGTGCTTTAGCCAAGTTACCTGAAATGAGTCATTATGTGCGGCTCTTAACATTTTTATAATATATCCATTATTAATCTCCAGTCACTAAACTGTCCAAAAAAGGTGAGTTACGTTCACAAGAGTGCAGAGAAGTGCAAATGTTCATTCATTCTCTAAGGTTGGCTTCCAAGTTGTTGCAGATGACAGTGAATGTTGAATTAAGCTTCTACAGCACAGTCTTTATCAAGTGCAGCCAGCAGCAAGTCATCATTAAACTTAAGCTGTAGTCACCTGATACAAACTTCTAAAACTACGTTCAACGTTTACTTTCATTGAGAGACTCTGCACCATAAACGCCTTGAATGTTTTGTGTGGTTTCTGCTGCACTATTGCCTTTTTTTTTTAAACTCATAAAGAATTATATGCCTAATGTGCTCCTCAG
The DNA here is from genome assembly GCF_004210375.1 of Tachypleus tridentatus. Classification (NCBI taxonomy): domain Eukaryota; kingdom Metazoa; phylum Arthropoda; class Merostomata; order Xiphosura; family Limulidae; genus Tachypleus; species Tachypleus tridentatus. The sequence goes on along the minus strand of NC_134832.1, from coordinate 157,831,687 downwards.
ACACATCCATCTTCATAAGGATTTATTTGATTAATTATCTCAAAAAGTGGAGTTGTGATAGTTTCTTTTATTTGTTTCAACATTTTCATACACGTCCAACGACATGTTTTAGTGATTAACACCTTCTACAAAGACAGAAATGATGATGCATTTTGTGTATTGAAATTTCGGAAATCACTTATGAAATGACCTGATAAATTATGAATACTTTTATTTAGTTCATAATGAATAATAGACAATATTTAAATCATGTAGGATTACTTTTAAACAAACATTAAGCTGACTGTGTACAAGATAAAAAGTTTTTCCGTTAGATAAAAAGAGTCCACTGTGAACAAATCAAACAAATAATTATTAAAACGATACAAAACACTGTTGTTTTGTATAGTGAAACAATCATTAAGAAAGTCTTACTTTACCTGACTTAACATATATAAATATATGGACACATAACTTGTTAGTTGATTTGTTATCTAGAGATACTGATATATATGTGGATTTGGTATTTAGTTGAAATTTCAAAGTATAAACATCTGTGATGTAGTGTGTGGTTCAGTTCTTTCTTTATTCAATAAAATTTATTACTGAAGTTGATATGTATATCATTATATATAATTTCATACGAAATTTATGTTGTAGCTATAGGTTTATGTATTAGTGCACAGTTGGTACAATGTATACAAGGAGGTTGACATAGATACTTGTAATCTCTTCTCTAAAATGTGTCTACTCTGAGTGCATGTTTACAAAATCTTTGACATTTTGTGTTGGTTCGAACGTCTGAGAACCAGTTTGAATCAAGTGACAGAGAAACTTAATAAATTTTTTCATCTTATTTGCATCATGACACATTTCAGGCTAAATTTGTTTCAAAAGTTGTTACATTTTTCTCCTTAGACCTTTACTCTTTTCCTCTGTCAAAGCCTCCATCATGTGAGAAATGTGTAGCTCACAGTAAAGGTTTTCCAGAATTCTAATCAACAGTGGTAATCGCTCTATTGTCCTGATCTGTTTCAGTTTGTTTGTTTTGTTTTTGTATTTTTTAATTTCGCACAAAGCTTCTCGAGGGCTATCTGCGCTAGCCGTCCCTAATTTAGCAAAACACCGCAGACATAATTAATTAGTAGATATTAAACCTTCATTTGTCAATTGTCTATGTTTTAAGACATGTTATTCAACGGATATACGCCATCATTTTCAACACTGCCTTATCATATTAATCACTTTCTATAAAAAACACACCAACATGAAACATCTTTCACTCTCACCAATGGTGGCTCAGTAGTAAGTATTCAGTCTCATGACATTAAAAACCAGGTTTCGATGATCCTGGGATATAAAACACAACTAGCCATTCTGTAGCTTTCGTAACAATCGAATAAACCCAATTACCATATACCAGTATTAGTCATATTATATCTTTTAATATAATGCACTTTATTGATGAGCTCTGGAGTGACTGATACGACCGAATTAGTGTGATTTGAATACTATTATTATGTATCCTTCTAATTGTTGAAACTTTCCAATGGACTGGCTATAGAATATAGTATTATAAGTATGGTAGGTTTAACATTCATGTCTGATGACGTGTACATTAATTATAATCATGCTTCGCCAACATGATCCATAAATTAATTCACTCGTGATTTATGATTGACGTTTACAATCAACAAGAAATTGAATAAACTGTGACCACACGTAAAACTGTCGCTTACATTCAGATTAATACAATTTTAACTCCTTGATATTTTCACTGTAAAGTTTCACCGTGGATTATTTTTATACCAAGTGACGCTTTCTGTTAAAATTTTACAGAAAACAATTTAAAGTTTTAGTTTGTATGGTGGATTTAATATGTGGAAACATTACAGGAGCTCACCTACTACATAGAGATGGTAATTTCAGAATTATATGATAAATATAATTTATCAGGAGAAACATTATATGTGTTATAATTAAACTGGCTATATTAATGACAATATCTCCACTCACACAATACCTCAAGTTCCTGTTCGTCAATGTTTTGTAGTCACATAACTCGTGTTTGTGTTCACTCATTAAATAAATAAAGAAAAAAAGAGTAATTTAACTTTCTAAGTTACTTATCACCCAGCACTTGTTATTCATGTCATATTTTCTTACTGGATAAAAGTGTTGTTGTTAAGGATAAACTGTAACCATTTCCAAAAGGCTCAGATATTCTGGTTCTGGAATACACCAGAAAACAGTGAAAGTGTGTGTTAGAAATAGAATTCAGGAAATTGAATATTGTATCTTAGTTGTCACACATTTAAAGACACACACACTATAATCATAAATTTAGTATAGTTATAACACTAAGTAAATAACAATAAACAAACATTTAATTCGTTGTTAAAACTTAATCATATGTTGCAAGGTGTGCAGCTTACACGAACTTTGTATACAGTGTACCTGTACTAACATGATCATTGATATCAGTATGTCGGTGTATTTATACGTTTGAAAAAGTAAACTAACACGTCACGTGGTTAGTATTGTTTTTAGTTAAACACATAACTACAGATTGGGCTATCTGTGTTATGCCCATACCCTGTATCAAAAACAGGCTTTCAGCGTTTTAAGCCTTTAGACTTTCGACTGAACCAGTGGAGGATACATGGTTTATTTATTTTCTGTATGCAAATAATGAAGTGCTTTACAAAATGTGTATGAATAAATAAACACCCATTATCACCCAATGTATGTTTATATATGTATCAAAATTATTATTTTTGGGTTTACATACATACTAAAATTCAAACTGTGTCAATTTTCATTCTATACAGTTTTGAATGAAATAAAATATTTATCTTTTTGATGTTACATGTCTGCTTATTCTTGAAATATAAACAAAGGGAAACTTATTTTTTGGGTAAATATTTGAAAATAATGAAGATGTGTTTTTGTACAATAGCTGATTCTCTGTATATATTTCTTTTTGTATTTTGGTTTTTCTGCATTTACAAATCTAGTTTCAGGACAAGAATACTTAACAGAGATATTTAACATTGTTTGTTCAAGTTTACTTTTCGTTGTTCCTTTTGACGATGTTTGATTCACAGAATATACTTGTTATTAGACATAAACGTTGTTGATGTCTGTACTCGTCACGATCATAAGTTTAGTAGAACTTTTACACTTCATATTCTGATGAGACATCATTATACATCTAGTGAAGGTTCATGAAGATATGTTTTTGTTTCTAATTTTCTGTAAAGCTGCTCTCGTGAGCTGTCTATGGTATCCGTCCCTAATTTAGCAGCTACAGACTATAGTAAACACAACTAGTTAACATCACCTACTCCCCATGAGAGGGTCACGATGTTCTGTAGAAAGTAGTGTTAGTTTTTATTTGAAATGCAGTAGTAAATTATAGTCTTTCTAAATTCGAATAAAAGTTTATTTCTTATTCACAGAATCTCTTTGGAATAAGAAACCTTACAGCTCCATCCAATTGGTTGAATATTATTCATCGTATAAGTATTTATCTTCATCTCTTGCCCGATTTGATGAAAATCTTCAGCTTACTCAACACAGTATTCGTTTCTTTATACGTTTAGAAAACTGCAGCCTCAAGTTATGGATCTGGATATTTCTTTATACATCTAGTGGAACATCAGATGCTGTCAGTTCAACTTTGTTCAAGAAAAGAAATCCAGTTAGGACTGCGATAAATAATAGATCTTTTTTCTCCGGAAGGGATCAATATTACACTTTCAACCTTACTTGTGTCTAATGTTTATCTGGGATGAAGTCTGGCAGCAATACCTTGTTATCCAAAATGCTTTACTCAACGTTCAGGACATCATAGAGTAGACACCACAAAAAATATCATGTTTACAAAACCAGGTGTTGTCACGGACAACTACTCAATGTCCCTTTGTATCTTCGCTTAATATCTCATCTCAATAACAGTAATATGAACAGATTATCACCGGAAGGATAGAAAAACAACACAGAAAAATACATTAGTCGATCTATTACTGATGTTTACCTAAGAACAGCATCCATAATATACCAGACAACAAAGGGAACTTAAACATTCTCATTGGTTGGAACTAATAAAGATCTTCACGAACCTTATAATAGTGGCACACATCAAAGTTTCAGAATCTAGTCAAATTTATAATATCTTAACACGTATAAAAGCTGAGCGAGATTCAAGAGCTTTCGAAAGTCTTTTTATTTAAAAGCTAGAGTTGTACAACTATAAAAAGTGAAACCAGTTTAACCATGGTGGTTTCTTCTTTGGATACTGACCTTTATCTCGATAATGGTAATCACGAGATTTTCAACATAAGTTCATCTCATCAATTTGTCATTAACATGAACATCCAGAGATGAAACAAGGCGCGTCTTTACAAATATTCTGACTACGTCTTCTACATGATCAAAGTGTATTTTCGATTAACTTCTGTTGTCTCAGAATAAATACAAGAACAAACGATGCTTTCACATCAACAAGTCGACTGAGGCTCCTCTGTGACACAACGGTATGTTTGTAGACTCACACCGATAGAAACCGGGTTTGGATACCATAGGTGACCAGAACAAAAATAGCCCATTGTTTAGTTTGTGCGCAATTCCAAAAACAAAGCACAAACAAGTCGAGTGAAAATGTTTAACAGTATTCACTCAAGTGAGCTGTTCGTAAATATCAAAGTACGCAGACTGTACCAAGTGTTAAGTATGCAAACTGTACCAAGTGTTAAGCATGCAGCCTGTACCAAGTGTTAGCATGCAGACTGTACCAAGTGTTAAGCATGCAGATTGTACCAAGTGTTAAGTATGCAGACTGTACCAAGTGTTAAGTATGCAGATTGTACCAAGTGTTAAGTGTGCAAACTGTACCAAGTGTTACGAACTCTGGGGAATATCGAACATTTGATGTCGACCATCAGATCGAAGAATCTTTATACCCTGGTAACAGTAGTGCCTCGAATTACTTCGTCCGTAATTCATCATTTTTACTGCAACACAAATTCTCCTTAACTGTAAGAGATATGTGAAAATATGGTGGGTGCGGAATACAACACAGTTTACAAGAAATAACATCTTTAAAAAACTACAAGTCATATCAGCATTTAAACGTATGAAATCAATCCAGAATCTTATAGTGTGAAAAAAATTATAATCTGGTTTCAATAGTTTTAACATCTTAGTGATGTTTTCTGGTTACCGTTACGCGTAACAATGACTACACAAATAATGTAGGATAGATTAGTTGTTGTTCATTCTGTACGTCATATCCCAATCTATCATGTACAAACTCATTCTCATCTGTTGTTCATTCTGCACTATATATCTCAATCTACCAGGTTCTAACTGATCCTTAGTTTTTCATTCATGACAGCAACACCTTATTTTGTCTATATATTCACGCAATGCATGACAAAATGTCAGTGTTTGTAGGAAAACATGTGAATTTATAGAGGGCACGTGACTGATCATTTTAAGGAATTTAGTATTTGGTTAATAAGAAAAAACATACATGTCCATCCATGTTAATAAATATGTAATGAAACGAAGAACTTATGTAGGAGAGGTAAAACGATGAACATGTTGTTATGGAAACCAATACTGATTGTGAAGTTAACAGGATTTTAACAGATATGTCATGAAAGTAATTTATGCAGACAGAGGCATCAGATGAAGAGGTCGGGGTAGGTGGGGCCGCGCCTCCTGTATATCAAACAAAGCTCATTTGGTATTAACATTTTTATGAATAGATGAAAAAAACATCCAACTCTATCCAACAAAAGTTACCGGGAGACGGATCTTTGAGTATCGACAGAAATGCCCCTATACTCTGAAAACAGAATACAACCACATAACCAAGTAAATAAAAGAAGGAAGCAAATTCTCTGGATTTTACATCGAATTAGATCAAATGTATTCCACATGTTGTCAAATTTACAAACCCTTATTGGCTGCTATAAAGCAGCTAAATAATAGGTGTAATTAAATGTTAACACGTCAGGCAGTAAAGTAAAGGTTGGTCCGAAGGACTGTAGCACCATGCATGATCAGAATATTGAAACAAGCTGTGTACATACGAGGTCTGTTAAAAAAAATACGCGGACAGACGTCATAAAACAAAATGTACTTTATTTAGAAGTTACAGGTCTGGGACCCCTTCAAAGAACTCTCCTCCCCAACGCACACACTTATCCCAACGGTGTTTCCACTTGTTGAAACAGTCCCGGTACGCTTCTTTTGTAATGTCCTCCAGCTCCTTCGTCGCATTTGCCTTAATCTCGGGAATCGTCTCAAATCTTCCTCCTTTCAAGGGTCTTTTGAGTTTGGGGAACAAGAAAAAATCGCAAGGAGCAAGGTCAGGTGAGTAGGAGGGGTGGGGAAGAACAGTGATCGAGTGTTTGGCCAAAAACTCACGAGTTCTGAGGTACAAATTTCGCAGCAACGCGGTGCATCTTCAATTTTTCGGTCAAAATCTCGTAACAAGATCCAACTGATATATCCCACACTCTTCAGCAAGCTCCCTGACAGTCAGACGTCGATTTTCCCGCACCAGGGTGTTGATTTTGTCGACGTGTGGGTCGTCAGTTGATGTGGAAGGACGTCCAGGACGCTCATCATCTTCAATGGACTGTCGACCATCCTTAAAACGTTCATGCCACTTGAAACATGCCGTACGCTTTATAGCAACATCACGTAAGCCGTGTTAAGCATAGCAAAAGTTTCAGTCGCAGATTTTCCAAGTTTAAAACAAAATTTCACAGCAAGTCGTTGCTCCTTCAGGTCATTCATTCTGAAATCCGCCAAACGAAAAAAATCGCACTTCACTTAAAACCGCGTAGCTAATACACAAATGAAGATATCTACAATCGGGAAATGGCGTCGTAATCAGCTGATCTGTGCAAACCTAGCGACGACAAGCGGATTTCCCTGGAACCAACTGGAGCCGCGCAATTCAAACAGTCCGCGTATTTTTTGAACAGCCCTCGTATATGTAGATGTTGTCATTCGGAGTAAAGAAGACAACCATCATCTGTTCAGCATCAAACAAACTGTGCGATTAAACCACGTCTCATTAAGTTGGTTAATCAATTTTCAGAATTTAAATGGGACGATGATTCAATGTGATATGTTACAAAGAACGTTATCATGTTTATATAAAAATCAAATCCACATATGAAGTTTGAAAGAAAAGTATTAAAGTACTTTTGTTGTAAGGTTATGTCTTAGTATGTAGTTAATAAGTAAATACATGTGTACTTTTGTAGGGTTAAACATCAATTTATGGTTAAGTTAAGAAGTGGTAATAAAAGTACTTATGTAAGTATTTGATATTTTTAATCCTAATGACATCTTTTGCAATACATGGGCGAAAGAACTAGAACAGATCCCCAAAACTTTAGCCATAGCTATCACTGGCTTGTAAATGATTACTAGATGAAGGACAGCCAGACAGTAGTAACCGCTGTCTATTCAGTTACTCTTAACCGAGTATTGGGATTGTATGTTTCTATCAAAACGTATCACAATTGGAGTTTTCAGCATTCAGTAGTATATCGTGACACGAATCTTGGATCTTCCAATGCACAAGCTGATCTCTAGGTCGCACCCGGCTCGACCTTATGCAGGACTAAGTACGACTGTACGAGTAACATGTGAATATTCAGATATTTAGGGCTAAAAGATTAATAGTGGTCTAAAAGTATCTGTAATTTTGATCTGAACATTATATTAAAAGTTTTATCCAGTGTGACAATTTATCATTTTATAAACAAAATCAGAGAATTAATTTACGTGTGGCACTTTCGGTGTGATCATAGTTTCATTTGATATGCAACTTATAATATAAAACAAAAGATGAAACATCATATGCATATCGATAAACAAAATAAGTACTGATAATATAAAATATTTTAGGTTTAACATCACACAATACACATGCTGTTTCGATAGACAAAACTTCAGCATTGATAAACAAAGTCACATGAATATTTTGAAACGTATTTTTAAACAAAGTTAACACAGAAACTTTTAATAGTAACATTATGAAATTAGGTTATTATAATTATTTTATACCTTCTGTGCTCTATGATTCAACTTTATTGTCTCTTTCTCGACGCGAACAGAAAGGTCTAAGTCCGACTCACTTCTATAAAATTTCGGCTTTCTAAAAAGATGTGTTGTAAACATCTTAAATGATTCTCACCTGAATTATATAATTTAGCTTCGGTATACTCACAAAAGCACCGACTACAGGAGGTACAGGTATAAACACACAAGAAATTGTTCTAAATTACTTCAGTACACTTAAAGAACTATGAAATAAATGTGTTTGATTTCTGTAGTACATAACTATCTACAGAAAGCATTAATACTAGAAATAAATGACCAAAATATTGTTCATATTTAATTAAACAATCAACGTTTCGCTTTACAACTTCCTCAGGAGCGTTTACCAAAACACAAACCTGAGGTAACAAAAAATAATAATTTATTGTATTGAAAAACAAAGTTAACTTATTTTTTAACAATGAATATAAACGGTTATTATTGTTGTATACAAACTCTCATCTTTTGTGTAAAAACATCATTGGAGCAACAATCAGTCGTCAGCACTGTAAAAACAACTTTTTAAATTAAAATTGTTTTTGAGAAGAAAGCAATATTATGACTTAATATGTGTGTGTGTATATATATATATATATATATATATATATATATATTATTTAAGTGCAAGTTAGTTTTTATACAAGTTGAAGAACATGTGATAAACCAAGCAGCCTGTTGATACTTAAAACTTTATTTGGTTTTTATCTTGTTTTAACTTACTAAGAACAAAACTCTTTACACTAACAATTACTATCATGTGAACTTCGTTTCTAAGCTGGCAAAGCACAATTATAATTAATTACACTTGTTATAAGACGTCAGTATTAGATCTATTGTATTTTGTAATACATTTTTATTCGCTCTTTGGGGGATTTGAAGAAGGAAAAGAATGTATAACAGTATTTCAACTTTATTAAATCTAAGTAACATTTCTGTGTGTGTGTTCTTATAGCAAAGCCACCTTGGGCTATCTGTTGTATCTACCGAGGAGAACTGAAACCCTGATTTTAGTTTCCTAAATCCGAAAACTTACTGCTGTCCCAACGAGGAAAAGTAACATTTCTGACTGGGATGGATTAAAATACACTAACTATTGAACAACATTAAAGTTAATATTTCTGACAGAGAATAATATTACAATTCTGTCAAACAGTAACTAAATTTCTAAATGTGTATCATTTAATATGGAAATGGAAACTCGTATTCTCACCAAAATATCATGTCGTTTCACTTATTATGTATATAAAATATAGAGTATAAATATCATGTCGTTTTACTTATTATCTATATAAAATATGTAGTATAAATATCATGTCGTTTTACTTATGTATATAAAATATGTAGTATAAATGATTTTTCTCTATTCACTGTTCCACCCTCTAAGTTAACAAAAGTGTCATAGAACTACCCTGATTTATTTGTTCGAGCATCGGTGTCATGTAGTTGTCAACGAACAGCTGCTTTGACCCCATTCCTGCACAGTTGACCAAAATATCAAACTGCCCAGCTATCTGTAATTAAAAGTAATTAATTTCGTCAACTAATCCTAACTAGTTAAACATTATACATCCATAAATGTTTAAAATAGCTAAGAATGATAATACAGTTAATCCTTGGATTAATAAATAACTCATGGAGTTATCATTATGACATTTAGCAGCTGAATATTGAGTAACTTATCAATGGTCGGTTGGTTTAATCCAACATTTGTTACTTACAAGGTGTCTTAATTGTCTGCTGTTTCCTCTCTACTCAGAGTAAGTTTCTTCCTCATCCACCTTATTCCCCAGACCTTTCCCCTACATAATTTCATTTTCTCAAGACACCTTTTTGAACAATAAATGCGTTCAAAACCAAGCAGCTGCAGAAGAAGCTTTCAGGGAGTTTATTGACCATGGAAATTCTGAATTGTACAGCAGGGACATAAACAACATCGTAACACGTTGGCAAAAGTGTGTTGAAGCAAATAGCTGTTACTTTGATTAAAGCATATTTTACAACATAGGCATGGCCTGAAATGGCTAATCGTGTTAAGGCACAGACTCGTAATCTGAGGGTCGCGGGTTCGCATCCCCATCGCGCCAAACATGCTTGCCCTTTCAGCCGTAAGGATTTTATAATGTTACGGTCAATCCCACTATTCGTTGGTGAAAGAGTAGCTCAAAAGTTGGCGCTGGGTGGTGATGACTAGCTGCCTTCCCTCTAGTCTTACACTACTAAATTATGGGCGGCTAGCACAGATAGCCCTCGAGTAGCTTTGTGCGAAATTCAAAAAACAAACAAACAACAATGGTTTATACTTCTCCAAACTTCGCAACTCAAAAACGACATTTATTTCTGGAGAACCTGATATAATAAGTTTATTCGTAGGGTATAAAAGTAACTGCTGGGATGAAAAATACTAACAGTTATAACACTATTATTCCTTGGATATAAAATAATTAATAGTTATAATAAGGGTTCTCGTAAGATGACTAATGACTATAATCATGATGTGCTAAAAACACGTAGGTTCAAGAAGTCTTGAAAAAACTGAAATAGAAACCCTTGTAACTTTAGCGCTTTTGAAAGGTGGACCTTTCTTCTTCTGGGGCAATCTTGAAATGCCTAGTATAATTGATCGAGTGATATATGAAGATTTAGTTTAGTAACATCATAGAAACATATTGGATTACCAAGCTAAACAGTGTTCAACATTTCTGAATTAATGTAGATCCAGGAATCAGTGATCTCCGGTCATTAGTATTGTTGTATTGTATTTCTATGTTTTTAGTTGCTCTGCTGAAGCCGTCTGGCGGTGGGACCAATGTTATCAAGTTTGCAACTTGGACGAGCATAACGAATAGAAATACACTAACAATAACAATAAAAAAAATGAAACTAAGAAAAATCTTTAAAGAAGTTATTCACAGGTACAGGTTAACTGAATCTTTAAAACCATAAAGCAAACTAAGATTCATATTTTCCCTTAAAGTTTTCTTTCTAGACAATTATTACTAATTCACACCAATAGATGGCATTAAAGCATGAATATGTTATATTGCGATCAGTCGGATGATCCATTTTAAAGGCGGAGCCTAGGTACAGTACCATGTGTACTGCATTTATAAGATCTCACGTGACATGCATGTAACAAATCTTCCAATAATTGATCAAGCTAACATTCAGGAATGCATACAAGCCAATTATAGTATCCTATAACAAGTAATGTAATGTTTTGGAATGGAAACAAGCTTATCATAACACCCACAGAAATATCAAACTAGTATCAATAAAAATAACTGCCGCTAATAAACAGCACAGTCAGATTGCTGATCCTCGTGTTTATTAGTGATCTTCAGAGAACTGTACAGTAATATTTTTTGTATATTTGGTTTCATTACATTATAATTTGTATTATCTGAAGCATGAGTTTCGGTTTTATATATTTTATAGCTTATGTTGCTCTTTATAATAAATATACTTTATATGCAAAATAAACATTATATCGTAAAGCTAAAGTTATGTTATTGAATTACAAATTTTCTTAGCTGAGTACATTAAAAAGAGAAACTGAAAACTAAAATTATTTTCCGATGTATGAGCCTACACAACTTCATCAGCACACAATATACTGTACAGTCACATTGTTGATCTTCAAATTCGTTGTCTGTTTCATAAGTGTAGTCTCAATTTTCAGTCAGTTTCAACAGTGTTAACTTCACTTTCACTCAACATTTGAACACTACTGGTTTTCACTTTTAATGACTGTTTCAATATTATTGATGTTGAGTTTCACTGTCTGTTTGAACGGCGTTGGTCTTCAATTTCATTGACTGTTTTCACACTATACGCCTTCACTTTTACGGTCTGTTTCAACAATTTTGGTATTCACTTTGATTTCCATTTCAATTCTATTGGTGTTTAGTTCCACCATCTGTTTTCACACTGTTGGTCTACAGTTTCACTGGCTGCTTCAAAACTGTTGGTATTTAATTTCACTGTCTGTTTCATTAGTACTGGTATTCATTTTTACTCTCTGTTTCTACACCGTTGGTCTTCACTTTCACTTTTATTCCAACACTGTTGGTGTTCAGTTTCACTGTCTGTTTTCACACATATGGTCTTCACTTTAGTTTCTGTTTGAACACTGTTGGTCTTCACTTTCACTGTGTGCTTCAACTCTTGGTTTTCAATTTCACCGTCTCTTTCAACACTAGTGGTTTTCAATTTCACTGCCTGTTTTCATTATCTTGGTTTTCACTTTTATTTCAGTTTCAACACTATTTTTCTTCAGTTTTACTGACTGTTTTCACACTCTTTGTCTTCACTTTCACTGACTGTTCCAACACGGTCTTCAATTTCACTCTCTCTTTTAGTAGTATTTGTCTTCAGCTTCACTGTTGTTTTCATACTGTTGGTCTCCACTTTCACTGGCTGTTTGAACACTGTTGGTCTTCATTTGCACTCTGTGTTCAACACTACTGGTATTCGATTTCAAAGGCTGTTTAAAAACTATTGGTGTGCAGTTTCTATGACTTTTTTAACAGTATTGGTCGTCAATTTGACTGTCCCTTTTATCACTTTTGGTTTTTACTTTAATTTACTGTTTTCACACTGTTGATCTTCACTTTCACTGACTGTTTCAACACTAGCGGTCTTTGGTATCAGTTTATTTTTACACTGTTGGTCTTCACTTTCACTGACTATTTCAACATTGTTGATCTTCAATTTCATTGTCTGTTTCAACACTTATGGTCTTCAATTTCACTCTGTTTCAACAGTGAAGTCTTAATTTTCCCGTCGGTTTCAACAGTGTTGAACTTCACTTTCACTCAAGATTTTAACACTACTGGTTTTCACTTTCAATGACTGTTTCAATAGTATTGGTTTTCAAATTCACTCTCTGTTTGAACGGCGTTGGTCTCTAATTTGATTGGCTGTCTCATCAGCATTTGTCTTCACTTTTACTCTACATTTTAACATCACTGGTCTTAACTTCCACTGACTGTTTACACAGTGTTGATCTTCACTTTCACTGACTGTTTCAACATTATTGTTCTTCTCTTCCTCTGTCTGTTTCAACACTAATGGTCTTCAATTTCATTCTGTTTCAACAATGTAGTCTCAATTTTCAATTTATGTCAACAGTCTTGATATTCACTTTCACTCTACATTTTAAGACTACTGGTTTTCACTTTCAGTGATTGTATAAATTCTGTTGGTCTTCAATTTTACTATCTGTTTGTACACTGTCGGTCTTCACATTCACATCTGTATCAACACTGTTCGTCTTCAGTTTCACTGACTGTCTCAACACTTTTGGTCTTCAATTTCAATATCTGTTTAACACTTGGTGTTGGGTTTGACTGTTTTCACGATTTTCGTCTTCACTTTAGCTTCCGTTTTAACACTATTGGTCTTGAATTCAACTGACTGTTTTCACACTGTTGGCCTTCCCTTCCACTGTCTGCTCCAACAAAGTTAATTTTCAGTTTTACCGTCTGTTTCAACACTGCTGGTATTCAGTTTCACTGTCTGTTTCCAAACTGTTGGTCTGCACTTTCACTTCTGTTTTAAAAAACTTCTGTTTTTTCTTCAGTTTTACTGTTTTCACACTGTTGTCTTCACTATCATTAACAGTATTGGTGTTCAACTTCACTACCGGACTGCAGTTTCACTAGCTGTTTCAACACTGTTGGCATTTAACTGTATGTTTCAATCTAGTGGTCTTCAATTTTTCTTCTCTTTGTACACTGTTGGTCTTTACTTCCACTTCTGTTTCAACACTGTTGGTTTTTAGTTTCACTGACTGTCCACACACTGTTGGTCTTGAATTCCACTGACTCTTTTCATCATGGTGGTCTTCACTTTCACTGTGTGTTCCAACACTTGGTTTTTAATTTCATAGTCCGTTGAAACACTTTTGAGCTTCAATTTCACTGTCTGTTTTCAAACTGTTGGTGTTAAGTTTCATTGTCTCTTTCACACTGATGGTTTTCACGTTCAATTCCATTTCCACACTATTTCTGTTCACTTCCACTGACTCTTTACACACTGTTGGTCTTCCATTTCACTGTAAGTTTCAGCACTGTTGTTCTTCTGTTTCACTATCTGCTTCAACACTGCGGATCTTTAATTTCACTCTCTGTTTCAACTGTGTATTCTTCATTATCAGTCTGTTTCAACAGTATTTGTCTTTACTTTTACTCTACATTTTAACACTACTATTTTTCACTTGTAATAACTGTGTCAACAGTGTTGGTCTGCACTTTCAATGAATGTTTGAACAGTGTAGTTTCTTCAATTTCAATTACTGTATCACCACTATTGGTCTTTGGTTTCACTGACGATTTCAACAGTGTTGGTGTTCAATTTCACTGTGTTTCAATAGTGTTTGTCTTCACTTTCATTGACTTTTTCCTCAGCGTTGACCTTAGTTTTATCTGTTTTCATACTATTAATCTTCAATTTCACTGACTGTTTCAACACTGTTGATCTTCACTTCCAATGACTGTTTTCACACTTTTGATCTTCACTTTCACTTCTCTTAAAACATTATCTGTCTTCAGTTTCACTGTTTTCATACTGTTGGTCTTCCCTTTCATTGTCTGTTTCAACATTATTAGTTTTTAGTTTCACTGACTGTTTTCACATTGTTCGTCTTCAATTTTACAGTTTCTTTCAACAATATTGAAATTCACTTTCACCGACTCTTTCAACACTGTTGGTGTTAAGTTTCATTGTCTGTTTCCACACTGATAGTATTCACGTTCATTTCCTGGTCACTTCCACTTACTGTTTTCACACTGTTGGTCTTCACTTTCACTGACTGTTTCAACACTGTTGATCTTCAAATTCACTGTCTGTTTCAACATTATTGTTCTTCAGTTTCACTGTATGTTCAACACTATTGGTATTCAATTTCAATGTCTGTTTTGAAATTATTAGTTACAGTTTCAATGACTGTTTCAACAGTGTTGGACATCAATGTCAGTCTCTTTCATCACTTTTGTTGTTTACTTTAATTTACTTTTCACAGTGTTGATCTTCATTTTCACTGACTGTTTCAACACAAACTGTCTTGAGTATCATTGTCTCTTTTCATATTGTTGAACTTCTCTTTCAGTACTACTGGTCCTCAGTTTCACTCACTCTTTACACACTGTTAGTCTTCAGTTTCACTGGCTGTTTTAACATTGTTGATCTTCAATTTCATTATCTGTTTCAACATTACTGTTCTCCTGTTTCAACACTAATGGTTTAAAATTTCACTCTCTTTCAACAATGTTGTCTTGGTTTTCAGTTTGTTACAACAGTGTTGATCTACACTTTTACTCTACTTTATAACACCACTGGTCTTCAATTTCAATGACTGTTTCAATGGAGTTGGTTTTCAGTCTGACTCTCTGTTTGAACAGCGTTGGTCTCTAATTTGACTGTGTGTCTGAACAGTACTTATATCCATTTTTATTCTACATTTTAACACAACTGGTTTTCACTTTCAATGACTGTTTCAATAGAGTACGTCATCAATTTCACGGTTTGTTTTAGCAGTGTTGGTCTTCACTTCAATTGACTGTTTAAACACTGTTGGTCTTCACTTTCACTGGCTGTTTTAACATTCTTGATCTTCAATTTCATGTTGATGTTAAGTTTCATTGTCTCTTTTCACACTGATGGCTTTCACGTTCAATTCCATTTCCACACTATTCCTGTTCATTTCCACTGAAATTTTCACACTATTGGTCTTCACTTCCACCGAATTGTTCACACTATTGGTCTTCACATTCATTAGCTGTTTCAACATTGTCGGCCATCAAGATTACTGTCTGTTTAAACACTATCGGTCTTCACTTTCACTAACTGTTTCAACACTGTTATTCTTCAACTGCACTGTTTTAACACTATTGGTCTTCACTTTCACTTGCTGTTTCAACAGTGTTGATGTTCAATTTCACTATCTCTTTCAACATTAGTGTTCTTCTGTTTCACTGTATGTTTCAATAGTGTGTGTCTTCACTTTTACTCTCTTTTAACACAACTGGTGTTCACCTTCAATGACGGTTTCAATAGAGTACATCATCAATTTCACGGTCTGTTTCAGCAGTGTTGGTCTTTACTTTAACTGAATGTTTCAACAGTGTAGGTCTTCAATTTCACTGTCAGTATCAACACTACTGGTCTTCGGTTACACTGACTGTTTGAAAAGTGTTGGTGTTCAATATCACTTTGTTTCAACAATGTTCGTCTTCACTTTCACTATATATTTAACAATAGTGGTCTTCAGTTTCAATGACTTTCATTAGTGCCAGTTGTTAATTTCATGGTCTCTTTCAACAGTGTTGGTCTTCACTTTCACTGAATGTTTCAACAGTAGAGATCATTTATTTCACTGTCAGTTTCAGCAGTGTTGGTATTTAGTTTCAATTCTTTTTTAATAGTGTAGGTCTGTAATTTGACTGTTTCAATAGAGTGTCTTCACTTTTACTCTCTTTTAACACAACTGGTCTTCACTTTCAACAACTGTTTCAATAGAGTACGTCATTAATTGCTCGGTCTGTTTCAGCAGTGCTGGTCTTCACTTTGACGAATGTTTCAACAGTGTAGGACTTCAATTTCGCTATCTGTAACAACACTATTGGTCTTCGATTTCACTGACTGTGTAAACAGAGTTGGCCTTCACTTTCACCATATATTTAACACTACATGTCTTCAGTTCTAATGACTGTTTCCTCAGTGATAACCTTCATTTTAACTTTTTCACACTATTAGTATTCAATTTCACTAACTGTTTAAACACTGTTGGTCTTCACTTTCACTAACTGTTTCAAGACTGTGGGTCTTCAGTTCCACTGTTGTCTTCACACTGTTTGTCTTCACTTTCACTTTCATTTCAATACTATTAGTGTTGTCTTCCTCTGTCTATTTTCATACAATTGGTTTTCACTATCACTGACTGTTTCGACATTTTTGGTTTTCACACTGACTGACTGTTTCAACACATTTGGTCTACAACTTCACTCTTTTAACACTATTGGTCTGCATATTCACTGACTGTTTCAACAGTTTGTATTCAATATCACTGTTTCAGTAGTAGTGGTCTTCACTTTTACTTCTGTTTCAACAGTTTGTATTCAATATCACTGTTTCAGTAGTAGTGGTCTTCACTTTTACTTCTGTTTCAACACTGTTGGTCTTCAGTTTCACTGACTCTTCACACTGTTGGTCTTCACTTTCACTGTCTGCTTCAACACTGTTAATTTTCAATTTTACCATCGGTTTCAACATTATTGGTCATCAGTTTCACTCTATGTTCAATACTTTTTATTCAGTTTCACAGTCTTCTTTAACACTATTGTCTTCACTTTCACTGACTGTTCGAAAATGTTAGTCTTCAATTTCATTCTCTGTTTCGGTACTATTTGTCTTCAGTTTCACTGACTGTTTTCACATTCTTGGTCTTCACTTTCACTGACGGTTTCAACACTGTTGTTCTTCAACTTCACTGTCTGTTTCAACATTATTAGTCTTGAGTTTCACTCTATATTCAATTGCAATGATTGTTTTAAAACTATTGGTCTGCAGTATCAATGACTGTTTTAACAGTGTTTTTCTTCACTTTCAACACTAATGGTTCTTAGTATCAATCTCTTTTCACGTTGTTGTATTCTCTTTAACTTCTCTTTCAATACTACTGGTCCTCAGTTTCAGCCATTGTTTTCACACTGTTAGTCTCCACTTTCATTTCCTGTTTCAAAATTGCTGATCTTCAATTTCACTGTCTGTCTCAACATTATTGTTTTTCTGTTTCATTGTCTGTTTCAATACTAATGATCTTCAATTTCACTGTTTCAACAGTGTTGTCTTAATTTTCAGTCAGTTTCAACATTGTTGATCTTCACATTCATTCAATGTCTTAACTTTTAATGAATGTTTCAATAGTGTATGTACGTCTTCAATTTCACTGACATTTGCAGCACTATTGGTCTTGGTTTCACTGACGATTTGAACAGTGTTGGTGTTCAATTTCACTGTGCTTTAGCAGTATTGGTCTTCACTTTCAATGACTCTTTGAGTAGTGCCTGTCTCCAATTTCACGGTCTGTTTGAAGAGTGTTGGTTTTCACTTTTACTCTCCTTTAACGCAACTGGTGTTCACTTTTAACGACTGTTTCAATAGTACATCATCAAGTTCATGGTATGTTTCAGCAGTGTTGGTCTTCACTGTAACTGAATGTTTTAACAGTGCAGGTCTTCAATTTCGATTAAATTTTTCGACAAATAATCAAACATATAGTTCAGGTTTCTTGTAATTAGGCGACTTACTGATATCTGCTTTTAGGTATCTACTCACATTAGTTGGCATGAAGTTGGCAGGACGATATTTCATGAACCTCTCAGAAGCTAACGTTGACTTTACCTCATTACAGGAACAATGCTGAAACCCTATGAGTGAATTACTTCCTTACAAGGGTGACTGTTTGGTGATGTTGATCATTCTGTATGTACATACTTCTTAGAAGTTCCCGGATGTCCTAAGCGTTGGTATTGGACAAAAGTTTAGTTTATAAATGTTTGAAACTAGAGTCTGAATGGGTGATTTACTAAATGTTTGCTCTTGGTGGACACTTACACATAAACTGCTACACCAAAACTCTCAGCCTGGTATAGTCATGTTGTTACGACCCACGGTTCGCTGGATTGAATCTTTGTCCCATCACACATGTTCGCCTATTCGCCGTGAGGGAGTTATAATGTGATGGTCAATCCTACTATCCGTCGGTAAAAGAGAAGCCCAAGAGTTGAAGGTGGACGGTGATGACTAGCTGCCTCTCTAGTCTTTCACTGCTAAATCAGGAATGGTATAGCCCTGAAACCCCTTAGTAGCTTTTCACGAAATTCAAACAAAATTATGTATTAATGGTGAATTTTTCCATTAATAGAAAATTACCACGCAAAATACTTTGTAGGACGGAATAAAATTTATCTTGCCACATGTATTCCTAAACAAAACAATTCTATAATTTCCATTCAGTCGATCACATTCTACCCTTATTCTTGAGCCGCAGTACAACATCTCTATGTGACGATCTTAAGTTCTAATTTGACATTCTTTTATCTGGATAATGCAACATCTCCATAACGATATATCTCAACCTGATGAAAATACACAGAAATGGAACCAAACGTCATTCAAAGTACTATTCTCCAGGAAGGTAAACCATTTCTATAACTTTATACTTACTGCCTTTATCTCTACATGTTTCGTGAAAAGAATATGAATTTTTATTTCATTAATATGTTAAGCGATTCTGAATACCAGTGTTTTCTTCTTATAATCCATAGATGTACTGGAAAAGTCCGTATTGGCTTCTTAAAGTAATATATCCATCAACGTACTTCTGAATCCATCACTTATCTGATTATAGTGACCTTAATAACAGACAAGTGACAAAAAGTAATATATATATATATATATATATATGTATGTGTTGAAATTAAACCCACTCATTATTACTTCAATTTTCCAAGTATTTGACACTAGACAATGAGTCGTTTTACCCTACATTTCTGATGTAACAGACAAAAATACGAAATATTTAATATGTTGAAATATATAGGTCTCGTCTGTTGTGAATAATATACATAAGAAGCTTGGTAATTTGACGTTTATAGGACACCATATGCGATCTAACAACAAACTTTCCGATAAACTAGACTGTGTTTGCTCATCAAAAGTTATCCATCTTCACTTATTTTGACAATTATTCTAGGATACAATAAATTTTACATTGTTATACATTTTCCCAAACTTTTCTGAATGGTCAGTCAGTGATGATAAGATAATGAAAAATTGTAAGATTTCAAATGATTAAATACTGTTTCCCTTTACCCGTGATTTGTGTAGTATAGTCATTGAAACGAAGTAAAAACCATACTAAAATACAAAATCGTTCGTAGACGACCTAGGTATCCGTCGGGGTGTTGTACTTAGTAGAGCAGCCACCATACTGCGATCTATTGAGACTCAGCCTCTGACTGGGAGATTTGTTCGCAAGCAGTCGGACACTCTCCGAAAGTTTTTCTTCGTACTCGATCCGTTGGGGAGCTCTTACATATCCTAAAACCGTTTCAATAGTTGCACAAAGAGTTGGACTTTATTGCTTTTTCTATTCGCTGTCCAAACCCGTTGTCGGGCTTCCCTGGCGCATCTCCGATGGTCCACAGCCGCCGTGTTGCTCAACTCCAAACACAGCAGAGTCAACAGACAATGTGTGGAACAATTGTTGTCATTTGTAAGCGTCACGGGAGCCGTTTACTTGTACGCACATACATGTATTTCAATTCCACATCAATTTTTCGGAAAAACACAAAGAAATACTACTACTTTTAAGCGTCTAGTTCATGTTTGATTTATATTTCATCCATTTATATTTATAGGAGAGAGGTGCGTACAACATTGTTCATCGAGATCACACATTAAATCATTATGTTAATTCTTGTTAAATAAATAATTTAGTGTATTATGCAACAGACTTACAGTTAAGATTTAATACCGACTTGTTGCATGATTTACTCTTTCCCAGATCCTGATCAGGATATTGTTTGCATGCTGTATCCATATTAGTTTGGTGCCAGGATTTTATGTGAATTAGATAAACAGAAATTTTATGTTTGATGGCAAGTTTTCTCCAAGTCAATGTGAATGGTAGAGTGAAAGACAAATAAATTTCTCTCGTGATGGTTTTCACAGTAATTTTAAAGAATACCCTCGAACAGATTCGACGACTAAAACCCAGCAAGCTGGAAATTCGATCACCCGCGCCCGCCGCCTACCGACAGTATCCTCCATTCCTTCGGTCTGCTTCGTGCGTGTGTTGCAATAAATTTCAACAGCAAACAAATAGCACACATCCACTTGCTTTTAAAAAAAATGTTTTAAAATAAGTCAAATTTACATACAAATGTTTGTTACACTGTTGGTTATCAGAGTTGTATCCAGAGCTTTAAATAATTGTTTTCTTTCATCAAAGACCACACAGGCTGATTCAATTAATTTAGAATGCAGTTGACAAGACAAATTATTTTTCTCTTCTCTTATCACAAAAGTACCAGCAAATAATTCATTTATATTGCCCCATGGGTTACCACAGTTGTATCAGGCTTTATAAACACTCCTTAACAGTACAAATTTTTCTTGTTATCTGAGTTAAACTGTAAATCTCCTTTTAAGACATCAATTATTAACAATTTTAAAATATTTCTTTTACTTAACTTTGTTTGGTGATTGCCACAGTTGTATCCAAGAAAAAAATAGTTTAAAGTTTTAAATAAAATTGTGATTTCCTATAGTGAAAAGAATATTTTGTAAATATATTTGACTTGTTTTGATTATTTCAAAAGTCAATTGAATGCCACCCAGTTTGTGTTCAAAATTTTCACAAATGCTTATTTTTAAAGAATTCTTCCCTCTTTTGCTATTAAAATCCTGATAACATGACTAGTCTGTGTGATAAATGGCATTTGCTATTTTTTTATTCTTTTACATTTTGATAATAGCTGCTATGACACATAACCCGGAACCAGGACTGGAAAGGCTAACCTCAAGTGATTGATGGTAATGTCCAGTAAAAAGATAAAGTCAAGTAAATGGAGTAAAATTTGTAAAAGTAAATGAAGGTAAAAACAAACAGCAATTAAAACAGAAAATGGTGTAAAAACCAATGGTGACATCCAGTCTTCAAAGTTGTAAAATATTTACTCTAGCAAAATGGTAATGATCATAACTCGTCAGTAAGACTAGCAGGTAAGTTCAAGATCCACCGTCAATCACCTGAAGTTGGCCTTTCCAGTCCTGATTCCGGGTTATGTATGGAAGTCTCGCAAAACGCCATACATCCATGTTGTGTCGTAAGCCTTCTCTATGTCAAAGAATATTGATACAAGATGTTGGCGGTTGAGAAAGGCTTCTCTGATAGATGTTTCAAGACGAATTAGGTGGTCTGTGGTGGAGTGCTGTCGACGGAACCCACACTGGGTGGGCGAGAGGAGGTTGTTTGATTCAAGGAACCAAACAAAACGAGCATTAACCATCCTTTCTAATGTCTTACAGAGACAGCTCGTCAAAGCAGTTGGACGGTAGTTTGAAGGAATCTTGAGATCTTTCCCTGGCTTAGAGAAAGGTAAAATAATAGCCTGGCGCCAGGCATCAAGAAAAACATTCTCCTGCCAGATCCGGTTGAAAACAATCAGGAGGACATTAAGAGAAGCAGGAGATAGATGGTGCAGCATGTCATAATGAATATCATCAGGTCCAACAGACGTACTGGCAGACCAATGAAGGGCCATTTTTAGTTCCACCAGGGTAAAGGGACGATTATAGTCAAAGAAACAGTTAGTTCGAAAGGAAAGAGGTGATCGCTCTGCCCGAGTCTTGATGGCCAGGAAGGTGGAGGAACAAGCAGAAGTGCTAGATACCCGGCAAAAGCTTTCACCTAGAGTGTTAGCGATGTTCCGAACATCAGTCACCTCCTGACCATCAGAGAGTAAGATCGAGAGGGGGACAGAATTGTAGTGCCCATTAACCTTTCGAATACTGTCTCATATGATCTTGAAACTGGTAGTAGAAGATATGCTGGTTGTGAACTTAATCCAAGATTCCTTCTGGCTTTGACGTCTTACCCACCTAGCATGTTCACGGGCCCGTTGAAAAGCAACCCGATTTGAAAGTGTGGGATATCTACGAAAAGTATCCCAGGCCCGCTTTTGAGACTTCTGTGCTAAGTGGCAAGCAGGATTCCACCATGGACGAAAATATCGTGGAAAACGTGTCGAGGTTTTAGGAACACACTGAGCAGCTGCATGTGTAATACAGTCAGTTACCGCTGCTACACAGTCGTCTGTTGATGGCTGAGTTACGATGGAAGGATCAAGTTCTGCGAGAGCAGTGAAAGTGGACCAGTCTGCCTGATCCAGCTTCCACCGGGGCACGCGGGTATGGTGGCATCAACCACGGCCAGTCTCTCTCAAAAGGATCGGAAAATGATCACTGCCTAGTGGATTACTGTCAACCCTCCACGAAAAATGGAAGAATAATGAAGGGGAGCAAACTGAGAGATCAATAGCGGTAAAGGACTGACTAGGTGCATGAAAGTAAGTGGAAGAACCAGTATTGAAAAGAGAAAGATTGTGATCAGATAGCATCCGCTCCCATCAATAATAGCACTTCCCCAGAGGGGATGATGTCCATTAAAATCCCCTAGGATTAGAAATGGAGATGGCAATTGTTCAACGAGAGCATCAAGATCTGATTGATCATATGTCTCTCCAGGGGACAGGTACAGAAAACAATCAGTGATGGTATGACCCAAGGAAACACGGATGGCTACAGCCTCCAAGGGTGTATTGAGTGACAAAGACAGGGTGGGCACGTGTTGATCAACCAACAGTGCCACCCCTCCATGTACTCGACCATCACACAACCTGTCATTTCTGTACAGAGAAAACTGCCGAATGGAGACAGTATCAGCAGTTTTGAGAAATGTTTCTTGTATAGAAAGACAAACAGGATGGTAGGAAGCAATCAGCGTTTTGATATCATCCAGATTAGAACGTAAACCTCGACAGTTCAATTGTATCAAGGTGGCCATTTTTAAGAACGGGTAGGTGAAGTGGCTGGAGAACCCTTCGGTTTACGACCACGTCTTTTTTCTTTACTGTCTTTAGTCGGAGGAGGTCTATCAACCTCCATGGATCCTGCTCTGGGTCGGGTGGGTAGGTTTTTGTTATTGGAAGGGGAATCCAGTGACTGAGGACGTGAACGAATAATTGTTTTGTCTCTTGTGGTGGGAGAAAAAGATGTATCAGAAGAAATGTCTGTATTTGAAACTGAAGAACATGGATCTTGAGGTTTGTTGGAAGGTATGGGAGAAACAGAGATGGGGGTGGAAGTCGATTCATCAACCTTTTTAACCACGGAGGTCAAAAGGCTTTTCATTTGTTTTCAAAACGATTCTCTTGGAGGCACAAAGAGATCTGTCTGCACTCCCACTGTAGTTGTGGAATAAAGTGCAGCAGCATATGTCCGAGATGGAGTTGTGGACAGCAATTTCCGAGCCTCAGAATAACTAATGTTATGTGTCGTTTTCAAACGCTGCACCTCTTTTTCCTCCAACCATTTTGGGCAAGAATGAAAGTAAGAGGAGTGAGAACCATTGCAGTTTATGCAATGTGGGTTCATGTCACAGTCATAGGCATCGTGGTCCTTGCCTCCACAACGAGCACATGTCAGGGAACCACAACAAGATGTCTTTGAGTGGCCGAATCTCTGAAATTGGAAACATCGAAGAGGGTTTGGTACGTATGGCCGAACCCTGCAAATGAGATAACCTGTCTTGATGGTGGTAGGTGCACGTGGTGAAGTAAATGTTAAACGAGGGTATTTGTTGGCAGTGTAACTCCATCTTTGCGAGTGGAGATGCGCCTCACTGCAGAAACTCCTTGAGTGGAGAGACCAGCGAGAATCTCTGACTCGGGAACGTTCTTCAAATCCCTTTCAACAATAACTCCTCGTGAAGAATTCAAGGTAGCATGGGGTGTAACCTCAATAGGTATATCCCCAATTGACTTTGAATTCAAGAGGAGTTCACTGTGTTGGGATGTGGATGTTTCAACCAATATGTCACCAGGTCGAAGTTTCTTTACTGACTTTGGAGATCCAGCAAGTCCCTCTAGTCCCTTTTGAATAAAAAAAGAGGACATTTGCCCTAAATGTTTTTCCGAAAGAGAATGTAATATAAGAAAATGAGGTACGTGTGTTACTGATGTTGAAGATTGCTGTTCTGAGTATTCAAGGCGTGTACGCTTACCCACTGACTGTTTTTTTACAATTTTATTTAACTTTTTTAGAGGATCCATAGGAAAAAGAAAAAAATTCGGTATCCACTGACCCCACCCACCATGGAGCCCTACAAGGAGACGCACTACAAAGTCACGCAAGGACAATGCAGCAACGCCAGGGTTTCGTGAGCACTATACCCAAACACCAGCATCAGGCACAATGTCCACAACACCCGTTGAGAACTTCCAACACTGGTACTTGGTTGACTCTAGCCCAAGTGGACCAGCCGATTGACCCAAGGGAAGCCACCCAAAGGCTGCCAGTCTACAGGAATTCGAGGCCAAAGTGGTGTGTTAAGGTTGGACCCCTCAACCACCAGGATCCTCTCCTCCCCTTCACGGGTCGCCACGCACGGCAAACACGTGGGTGGATGTTTAGATCCCAGAGAAGGTAACCAGATAGAAAAGAACCTTCCCTGGGAGGTCCCCTCACCACGTACAGGAATCCACACCGAGGGGACAGTCAAGAGACTGACAGTCCTTCTTAGATAAAATTATAGATCTTAAGTACAGAGCACTTATTAGCTCCCCAAGAGGTGGAAAAGAGGATGCAAAGCATATTCAATACTGTTGTAATTTGTCTTTAAGCTAATTAATATGTGGAATAAAAGTCAGCTTACTGTCAAGAAGAAGTCCTAAGAACTTGATTTCAGCTATCAAAGGGATTTGTGCACCTTCCAGATGGAATTGGAAGTGTGTAAACCATATTGGTAACAAAAATGTATGTAGCTGCTTTTAATTAATCTTATTCACATGAGCTCGGTCAAATAAACCAAGTTTGTAACCATTTTATACTCATTATCATTTCCATACTATTACTATTTACCATATAAAATAGTTTGTAACCATTTTATACTCATTATCATTTCCATACTATACTATTTACCATATAAAATAGTTTGTAGCAATTTTATACTCATTATCAATTCCATACTATTACTATTTACCATATAAAATAGTTTGTAACCATTTTATACTCATTATCATTTCCATACTATTACTATTTACCATATAAAATAGTTTGTAACCATTTTATACTCATTATCAATTCCATACTATTACTATTTACCATATAAAATAGTTTGTAACCATTTTATACTCATTATCATTTCCATACTATTACTATTTACCATATAAAATAGTTTGTAGCAATTTTATACTCATTATCATTTCCATACTATTACTATTTACCATATAAAATAGTTTGTAACCATTTTATACTCATTATCAATTCCATACTATTACTATTTACCATATAAAATAGTTTGTAGCAATTTTATACTCATTATCATTTCCATACTATTACTTTTAATATTTTAGTATTTTCACACAATTTGGCAGTAAACATTACAAGACCTCTGTATATAAAAAATACATATTTTTAATGAGGTACTTGTTAATAAAGGTTTGCCTCTGAATTTATTAAGTAGTTTTATTAACTAGTCCAAGTGCAAAGTGACTTTCATGTTAAAATTAAAAATACTTTTATTCATTTGACAATTTACTAATTTATGTAATCTCTAAAAACCTTTTCAATAATTATAAAATTTACTTTTCAGTACCCTATATACAAAGTTGACCTAAATTATCTTTTCATTTTTCATTCTCAAGCAACTTCACATGTAACATCAAACTACATTTATACTAAAACAGTAGACATTTGTTTTTACTTAAATTTTATTGCCCTTTGAACTGCCTCCAACTAATAATCCCATCACATACAAGTAGTAAGTTACTTGGAAACTCAAAGCTTAAATTACCATATGAAATTACATAACAGAAAGAAAAATCTTGTGAAGAATGTCTATTATTGTTTCTCTTTATCTTACCTCATCTAACTTGGTAATTGTTATTATATGATGTACATCAGAAAATAAAGAAAAATTACATGGATGAATTACACATCTCCAATAATTATCATAATTTTTCCGGCTTTCTAACTATGTGATAAGAGCCTCAAAATCCAGCTGAGCTTGTTGATGTGATGCCAGTGAGAACAAATGTGAAACTAAAAATGGAAACAGACAATGTACAAAATTACGTCATTTTATAGATTACAGCTTTGGCTTTCCATTCATTATAAATAATATGGTATAAAATATCCAAGTGAACTATTGGCAATTTGTGTAAGACAGGATATGACAGATGGGTGTTGCAAGGTGGTTCTGATTTTCTGGTTTATGGCTCTGTAAATAAGTAACAAGAAAGTTATGAAAATTATGTTTTGCCTAAGTAATATCTATATCATAATGAGTAATTTATGTTAAATTTTGTACTTTTCAGAGAGTTGATAAATAAATCAGAGAAGAAGAAAAACCTGAAAAGCAAGTATCACATTCTCATATCAAAAGAAACTGGGCATTTTAAAAAAAATCCTTGTAAAGTTAAGAACTTAAAGTTTATAAAATATTAATTAAATTTTGATGCCAACTTTATTCATACATAATAACTACATAGTTTAATTAAATCTTGAATGTAACTCTAAAAAATCATGATGTTCACAGTTTGACCTGATTGTGGCAAGTGTTGATCAATACATAAAGTAAGAAATAAATGAAATAAACAAAATCTACGGTAGAAATGAATAAGAAAGCTAAAACGTTAGAGTAAAGGCCTCATATTTACTAAAGTTAAACACATTTTTTTGTGTGCACATATTACTATAATGTTAAAAAAGATTTCATGTGTACTATAAAACCAGTGTAGTATATGCTGCAGCAATATCCAACCCAGTAAAAAATTGTTTTCTTATATTAACCACAAAATATACAGTTTCTATGTCACATGGTATTTACTTCCTGAAAAATGTCTGAAATGTCACAGAAAAACAGAACAGAATAAATTCATTATTTAAATATGTTACTTTGTTATCTTTTACCAAACTAGGCACCTTGTGTATGTATAAATGTAAATAAATTCAGTATCAAAACATGAAGAATGAAAAAATGTTAAAGGCAAAGGCAGTTATTATGAGTTATTGTTTATTTTTATTTTTCTGTGATTACAATAAATATAGATAATTTGGTTTTTGATATTCATAAATATCAATGATCTTAATAACAAATTAAAATCAAATTTTGAAATTCCAATTTGAAAGGAACAGCATTTTACTTATAATAGACAGAAATATCCTTCACTTAAAAGCACTTCATTCACAGCTTATTTGTGTGAAAAAGTTACTGTATTTTGAAAATACTAATATAACACATAACAATAACTTAAACTGCCTTGTTACAAACCAGAAATTCTCACCTCAGTATCCAGGAGTTATTTACGACATCCATTCAAAACTAAGACTACTACAGAATTTGTTTATTGTGGTAGCTCAATGAATACCAAGTTACTAAAGTATGATACCTGTACTCAATTAAAAATACCTTATACATATTTTGAGTCATTGTTTAAATGAAAATGACATTTAGCATAGGATTTCTACTTGCAATAATAATTATAACTTAAGCAAAGTTATACGTCTCTTCTGTCTCATGCATCCCAGTTTGCACTGAAAATCAGTTATCTACACCAAAGTTCACTATTTTAAAATCAATATAAATTTCTGAAGAAAGATGAATTACCTTTACCAATACTGAAAGCAGTTCTGAGGTAAAACTTCTACAGTAAGAGTAGAATGATAAACACCACACATATTTAACCTTCTGTTTGTCACTAGTAATACTCTGTACCTAGTAAAACATACACAAAAACAATTTCTCAGAATTAAAGGAACAGTTTTTTGTTTTGTTTTTTATTCAGCCCAAAATTGTCAAGTTTGCATATTCAAATTTCTCCGTAGAAAAAACAGAATCCAACGTGTTAAAAATGAAAGGCAAAGATCATTGAGACCAAACAGATTATAAACGGATTTAATAAATATTTTTGTTTAACCTCTCTTCATGTAAAATGCACACAAGTGGCTTCAATAAATAACCAACAGCTAAATTTGAAAAAAAAAAAAAAAAAAATTCCAAAAGTCACTGATAAACCTATGAAAGGATGGCAATAGTTGTTAAGGAACTTTGAAAAATGATTCCTGTGTTGTAGTCCTGATATTACAGGGATGTGCTCAGGTATTCATTGCATTAATTTTCAGAGGTTTAGTTCAAAATAACAATAAAGTTAGAGAAAAAAGTTTTCACATTGATTTGGCAATGCTATACAAAATGTAATAAACTGGTAATTTTTGTGACATAGCTTATAAAAATATATTTATCAAATGGTACTTCTTTTCTAACTATTATTATTAATAGGCAAGCAATAATAATAATAATAATCACAATACAGTGTCAAAGAGAAGTATCCCATTTTGTAATACATCAGATGTTAAGATGAAATTCCAACCAACAAATTCTGGGATGGACTGCACTTTGTAAAACTTGTGTATCTGTTGTTGTTATTGGCAGTAACATAAAACATTTGAGTACCACTATAACAAAGTATATTCTGTAAAGACGCAAACCTTATCTTTGTTTTGACCAAAAACTTATTTAGCCTATTCTTTAAGACTTTTCTATTTATGACTGTTATGATTGTATCAAAAGTGTCTATTTTAAGCCAAACTTATCTCATTTAATAAAACTGCACTACTGGCTGTGGTCTTGTCTTCAAAATTCTTGCCACTGGTCTTAGTTTAAACATTCTCGGCCTTGACACCAACACTTGTAAGCTCTGGTCTTCAATCCAAGATTGGTTACTTGAAATTACTCTTTTTTTTAATGAGGTTTTGAAAATATCCTAAACCTAATTATCATTACACTTATACATAGAAACAAACTCAACAATATTAGTACCTTTTATACTATCAAACCAATTCAAAACAATGTTTCCAATTTATTTATTATTATATATTTATATACAGAAATAAACAAAGAGGTAGTGTAACCCTAGTTAGATGTTTATAAATGATATGATGGCAAGTAATAACTAAGTCAAAAATATTTGCCTCACAACAATCATTTCCCAGATGAAAATATTAAGAAATAGCAGTAATAGTTTTATTGAATTTAA
Source organism: Tachypleus tridentatus (assembly GCF_004210375.1). Taxonomy (NCBI): domain Eukaryota; kingdom Metazoa; phylum Arthropoda; class Merostomata; order Xiphosura; family Limulidae; genus Tachypleus; species Tachypleus tridentatus. Next base: position 157,801,694 of record NC_134832.1, on the reverse strand, counting down.
TTTTTTTTTGAAAGATGAAAATTATTACAAGGTGACAAACGGAGTGTGACTTCTGAAAGATAAAGAATGTTTTTAACTATGCCTAGAATTTTGAAATAACAAGTGCAAGTATAAGAATAGAGATAATTTCCAATTCGTGATGTAGGGCATTATTTTTTTTTTTACAAGTTGGAAAGAATATTTTCAATTTTCAAGATTGGGAATAAAAACATAGATGAAACTTGCACAGAAAAATTGAAAAAAACAAACAAATAATAATAATAATAACCGATGACAAATTATACTTCCAAACCAAAAAGAGTATGGTAACGGGTTAGTGTTTAAAATCAAACTACACAATGAGCTACCAATCAGTGCTGCGCTCATCACAGGTATTAAAACATGGTTTTTAACATTATAAACTATGAATTATTTAACCAAAATAATGGAGGTTACAGAATCAAAGTATTTTTCCAACACAATACACGTATATTACATGTTAGTTTTTAATTTTTTTTAACTGAATATAAAAATTTATGGTTGGATAAATATTATACTTTTGCAGACATTTTCTTGTATTCCAACACAACATTTTTACTTGTAGGTTATTCAGTAAAAACTAAAAAACGTTACTCACCTAGTTCCATGCCTCAGTTCATTTTTCAGCCATCTAATTGCTTCTCTTGCTCCCACACTTTCTTTCTGACGTTCATCAAGACTAGCTGTCACTAATAACAAGTAAGGAAATAAAGAAGTAGTTATAATAAAATCACATTCAAACTATCATGTCTTACATTTGCCAAACACACAAAAAAAGCACTTATAATTAGGAGAAAAAAAATACTTAATCAATATTGAACTCTGAATTATTGTTTCAAGTCATACAATGGTGTTCAGTGCACATCATAACTTTTACTAAGTTACAGTTAAAATGCAATTAAACAACTTTATTGTCAATGCACGTGAAAATGTTTGGCATCAATACATAATTTACAATTCAAGTTTCAATTAGTTTAAAAAGGATATATTTATGTCAATTTTTAATCTTTATTTCTACATGTCACACAATACCTTTTAGCTCTGAATTATTTGTTTTAAGCTTTCTTTCTTCCCTTTAAGTGTTACGATATTCCATAATTAGATACTCTGATAACAGATACTAACAGGCCAGAAATTAAAATAAGAATGTCTGATCTCTTTCTAAATTATTTATTTACTCATGCTTTCTTGTTAACATTACATATTTATGACCAATAAAAAAGCCATTCTATGACCTACGTGACTGTAATGTCTTTGTTTCATTTTAGTAAAAGGATATCAGTATTCCACTAGGTAATGAAATGTTTTAAACCTTTTCATAAGTAGGTAAGTTAGAAAGAAAGATAAGTATGAGTAATTCTGGTTTACTCTTTGAACTTTATTTCCAAAATGAGTATTTGAAAATTATACAATTATTTTTGGGACAACCAACTTAGGTTCGATGAAGATCAGCTTCCAAGATCAAAAAGGTTTCAATCCTGAAGTGTTGAATTTTTTCTTTAACATGTTATTTTTTTTTATAGATGTGTAAACTTTAACCAAAAAGTCCTAAAATGTACAAATTAAAAATTTAATAGGTTAGATTAAAAAAAAAGGTAAATGGGAATTTTGTTGCCTTGAGGAATGCACAAAGAATATATGTTGTTAGATAATAGGTGACGTATCCTAATTGTTTTTAAAATAAAATCCCTGCACTTTGTTACTATAGATTATAATGAAGCATGAATAAAAGAGAAACAAAACAACAAAATTAAAAACAGAAGTACACTGTTACAAGCTTGTTGCCATTTAGGATAAATAATTGTAATTTTCTGCTGAAATCTGCAGTCATCCTAAAAAGAAGGAAAGGATAATTAAGATATCATGTTTTGTTGTGTTGGTTACAAGGCCAGTCAAACAGAGAGCACCAATATAGTGTTAAAAATTGAGAAAATAGCAGATGAAATACAAATTTGTATTAAAAACTTTCAACACACATTTAGAAGGTTCTAGAAGTAATTATAGTGGAACAACCTCTCTGAGTAAGAAGGGAATAACACAATTTTCTATGTTTGACTTTCATATTGTGCTCTCAGCACTCTTGACTCAACAAGAGTATCTATAACCTTCAGTTTTATTTATTAATTACGAAGCAAAAACTAATAGTAGAAGTAAACTGTGCTACTGAATGTACTTACCAACAGATGGCACAACAATAACAAATCTCTTGAATAATCTCAGCTGCTTTAACAATGCCAAATGTTGACAGAAGGAGCTAATGTCAGGAACCAGATAAGAGGAAAGTTGGGGAAATCCTCCTCCTTTCACTTTAGATTCCAAATCATTCACTTCAGCCTAGATCCACATACCCATATCAGTGAAATATTAGACATATGAATCAAAAAAATATTACTGATATGTTTCATCATTTAAAAAATTTGTATACTAAAGGAAAATTCACTAACATTAAAATATTAGTCAAGTAGAATTTGCAAACAAGAACAAAAAATATATAAAAAATAAATTGACATCATAAACTGATATGCTTTATACAACATAAGACAGTTAACATATATTTATATTTCTAATAATACTATAGAGTCATGACAATATATTTTTCACAACATTCCTACCTTCAACCACAGATGAGCCATGTTCCACATCATCTGTTTTCTTTGACCTACAGGTTGCTCAACTCCCTGAGAAATATAATTAATTCAAAAGATTAACACTAAAAAATACTCTTGAAAACAACAAATACCTGAATAAAATTTAACAGGTTAAATAAAAACAAAGTAATTTATTCTGCTTGTTAAAACCCAGGCACTAAACTAAACAAGTCTCATCTTTGCCTAGAAACTATACACACACACACATACATTTATATATATACATATATATCATTTAGTAATTAGTGCAAGGTTTCTTCTTGTGTAATGACATAAAACAGAAGTATGAAATTAATTCAATACTTCTCTAAAGTTAATAAAAAATTCACAATTCAGTTTTGGAATAATGGTGCATACAAGTCAGACAAAACTTCCAGTGTTAGTTTTCTTTCTCCAAAACTCTTCTGTTGTTTATGGTTTCATCAGGAAGTTTCAAACAAATATTCACTTACTCTTTAACTGTCTTATCATAATATTTACACATTTCTTCAGTCGGCATCAAATTCAAATTTTTGGTTTATCATTAATGCTTATAACAGAAACAGAAAAAAAAAAAGAGAAGTGTACAAAGAAACAGTTATGAAAAAGAGATGGACACCAGTAACTAGTCAATAACACAATAACATTTAGAGATGGACACCAGTAACTAGTCAATAACACAATAACATTTAGAGATGGACACCAGTAACTAGTCAATAACACAATAACATTTAGAGATGGACACCAGTAACTAGTCAATAACACAATAACATTTAGAGATGGACACCAGTAACTAGTCAATAACACAATAACATTTAGAGATGGACACCAGTAACTAGTCAATAACACAGTAACTAGTAATAATACAATAACATTTAGAGATGGACACCAGTAACTACATGGACACCAGTAACTAGTCAATAACACAATAACATTTAGAGATGGACACCAGTAACAGTTATAACTACAATAACACAATAACATTTAGACTTACAGCCTCAGTACTTACAGCTCCACTGAAACTTTTTTCTGTGCTACTTGCAGTAAAGCATTCTTTTTCAGAGTTAAAATTGACTCCTGTCTTTGGGAGCCTAGCTAATAACTGGCCAAAATTGTGAAGACACTGTATGCAGAGAAAAACCTAGTAACACCACAAGCAAAAAAACAAATGTTTATGTGTGCATTTTAGCTCATACACTTGTGTGAGAAAATCAAATCTAGATTAACACAAAATTCAACTTAACACTTTTGAACAATCTCATTAATATTGTGTACATTAATTTATAAACTTTTTTTTCCCTCAAAAAGTCTACATATTAGTGGTATAATATGATATTCCAGAATACATATCCACTGATATCTAACAGGTAAATAAACATTAATTATTACAACACACAAAATGATTGTAAAAAAGTTAAGAGAACTAATGAAAGCTGGAGAGCAAAAAAAAAAAAATAAACACAAGCATTTTATCTAAACTGGCCAGTTTCAGTGTTCTCATGACAAAAGTTTGGATACTGAAGTAACAAAAGTAACTATGTTTACACAGAATGAAGGCAGTAACAACATATATATGACATTGTTCAGTTACAATGAATGTTCCAGTGTTATATCCCACAATCTTACATCACTCTCGTTACACAAATTAAATAGACATAAACCACTAGCATATAATGACTTGTAGAAGCCTTTATGCAATCACTAAACTTGAGTACAACGTGTAATTCAGGAAAACAACAACAAAGAAACAGAGCCAAACAACTATAAGTTATTACAGAGAGACTGTTGTAATATATCACTTTTACAGGGTTAGTTGTAAGCTTACAGCCTTCCACACATCCCACTTAAGCTACTTACCTGAAGAACATCTGCAGAAAAATGTTGAAACATTTGCCTGAACAAAAGTACGTTGTTATTTCTAAGTTATGGAAGGATGAAATGTGAGTTGTGACAGGGGTAAGTGCACTAAATTATTTGTACAAAAACTTAAGTTTTATCATCCAATAAAGTTTTAATTTACTACACAGTAACATAATAATTATTTATAATATAAAGATCAACCATGTAATACAAAAAAAGCTACATATTCAACTGTTTCTAGATGAAATAACAACTGGTTAGTCAGAATTCCACATATAGAACTTCTTTTAAAAATTCCAAATAACTACAACAAAAAAAACTAAGCAGAGATAAATATTTATATTGTAGAAGGTTATTATGTCAAAATCTGATAGTTTTCTTCTTTTACTAGATTACTTCTTTTGCATATTCAGAGTTTTTATTATTATATGTAAGCAAATAAATCATGTAATTTAATTTGACTTAAATCAACAATTACTAACTTCTTCTTTCAAACTAAGTCCATAGGATGTATCAAATTCCAACTGAAGGTGAAAATTCTCAAGTGGGGCTAGCCCACGTAGGGTAAAGTCCTCTGGCAAAGGCTGTGTTTGTTTCCATTCTGGTCCATTCCAGACAAAACCTTGAACACTTGGAGGACTAGCATCGGAAAATACCAAGCATTAAACTTACAGCAACTTAAAGCAGTCCAGTAAGTTCACAACAACTACCAGGTGTTGCTCTGTCTGTCTATATATATGTAGTAATATTATACTTTTGCTAATTCTTTCACATCAAAGACCTTGCTATCCACCCCCAAACATTTTCAATGGGGTTCAGTTTGAGCAAACACGCTGGATGGTCCAAAAGAATCACGTTATTCACCATGAAACAGTCCTTTGTGCTGTGGGCATTGTGGATTGCAGTATTGTTCTTGTGAAAGATCCAGTCATTTTCACAAAAGTAAGGGCCTTCAGTCAATAAGGATGCTCTCTCCAACATGCCAATGTAACCAGCTGCTGTTTGATGCCCTGTATAATACTGGAAGGAGAAAGTACCCCAGGATATCCTTATCGTGCTAGTAACGTTGGAAGCCATCTGGACCATCCAGGTTAAATTTTTTCTCATCAGAGAACAAAACCTTCTTCCACTTTTCTAGGTCCCATGTTTGGTGCTTCTCAGCAAAGTTTAACTGAGCTGTTTCATGGTGTGGAAGGAGGCATGGCCTTTGAAGACGCTTACAGTTTTCAAAGCCTTTCTCTCACAGATGCCATCTTATTGTTCTTGATCTACATTCTGCATCAACACTACTCAACACCGGTGAAATTTTCATGGCCCAACCACTTGAAATTCTCGTTCCATATCTTTCAGGATCTTTTAAGAAATTTGCAACATTGAGACCTTGCTTTTGCAGCTCAACAATTCTGCCAAGTTCAAACTCTGTCAACTTTTTTAGCCTTTGCTAGGTTTTTACCCAATGTAACACAGGAGATGTCAGTGGGAGATGTTGACAACACTAATGCTTGAACACAAATGACTAAATTTCATTACGTGTTTACCGATTAACGCTTCGTTTCTGTATGGTCTTAAACTTTTGACCAGCTAGTATTTAGGCTAATTTCATAGTGTTCACATTTTACCCATTAAATGCTAAAAAGTATTTATTTTTATTTTCCCTTTTCTTATTTTCATCTTTCGAAGCTCGACTCAAATAAGTGGTTGAGTCTAACAATGCAAAATGCATATTTTTTCATGTTCACTGGCTTTAAGGTTTTGGCCAGCAGAGCATTTCAAAAGTTTAATTCCATATAAAAATTACCATACGATATCAAATGATCAAATAGCAATTAGTCATACATATTAATATAAATCAAATGCTAGAACAAATTGGTTATTTAAAGCAAAAATAGTGATATCATATATGAAGACCACAGTTTAAAATAAAAATATACTTGTAGTAAGATAATAACACTCCAGAAAAAAATTACAATTTAACATAAATATACCAGAATTTAAACAAACAAAGAAACAGCTTTAATCACCTCTCCATAAGTTACAATAATGTCACTGTTGATGATTTGCCAATCAGCAACAACTTTGATACCCGGCAAAAGTCCTTCTTGGTTGATGATTTTAATGACTTCAACTACTGAGGGTGTCAATTCCTGTTCCACTAGAGACCTATATTTAGGATGATATTACTGAAAAAAGATATTTTGGTGTTGACTATATCCAAAGACTGACAAAAACATTCATCACATTAAAATATTATACAAAACAAAAATGTTTAAAACTGAAATACCAGACACTTATTTTTATCAATCTGAGCATAAAATAACACTATGTAACAAAATTTTTACTTTTAATGCTAATACAATCAAGTCCATTTTGTAGAACTGCCTTATTACTAGTCAAATTTTCTTCTAGTCTTCCATTGCAGTCAACAGCAGTGCTCGTGACACTCTCAACACTAAGTCCACTGTGCTCACAGTAGTCACTCAACTCTTCTTCTTCGACTCCATGCTCAGTTATACTACCACTGGTGCAACTAGCTGTGTCACTGCTGTTCTTCTAAGTCTGACTCAGAATGACCTGAATCATTGTTTTCATAACACACAGAAATTAGTTAGCAATTGATAATGACAAATTTTTTGTTGTACGTTTATTCGACCAAACACATGAACTGGTTTGAAATGATTAAAAAAGGCCACTGATTTTATACTTTACATAGAACATGAATGATAAGAACTTGGAGGTCATAAACAGCACAAGTACGTCGTATACCATACACCTAAATATATCAAAATAATATCAGGATTTCCTAAAGCCTTTTGAGATGCTGACCCCTTTAGAAATTTATAAAGCAGTCACTGATTCTCAAATTCTTAGAACATAAATTAGAAGTGAAACTTCAAAATATAATCAACTTTTATGATGCAATCATTAGGAAACATAAAATGTGAAAAAGAATGAGGTTTTCTCTAAAAGTTGCCTGATGAATATCAGACTGTAGGGTTCAGAGTTTGAGTCCCTGAAGTTTCTAACATTAAACCTATTTCTCTGTCTCTTCAGAAGTCCAACCATTTACATGACTAATTGCAGTTTTAACAACATACAAACTTGGAGAGTCATACAGTGCATAGGCCAACTTTAGTACAGGAGTTATTTCTGTCCTCCTATCAACACTTAAGTCCTTATTCACCCCTTTACAGTCTCACCAAACCAAGGGGATCAATATCAACCATTCTGGGAAACCCTAATTTTCATGATAAAGAATTTTGACAGACATTTGAAAAATTACAAAGTTTTATATTTAAATATCCATAACAAAGAGATAAATGAAAAATATAAAGTTATTACTGAAATAAACCTCAAAAATGTGACAAGAAAAAACAAAGAAATAATAATATCTGATCGATTAGAAGTCATAAAAAATGAAGAAGATAAATTGGAACTATTTTAAACTGTTCTGGTCATCGTTATGATGAAGTCCAAAACTTGATAAATACCATTAATAACTTTAATCCAACATGAGGTTGTTTGACATAATCTATTGCAAAACATAAATTATTTTCAAAGTAAAAAAGTCTCTGTCATAAAGAACGTAATAATATTGAACAATTTTATACAGAAATAATACAATCTGTTAGACACTTTAAAATATATACTTACAATATTTAAAAATACCATGCAATGCATCTGAGATAAATAATAATGATACGATAAAATCTGTGTCACTAAAGTTACTAATGACCAGACAATATTTTTTATAGTAAAGATGTATTTTATACAAACAAAATTGAAAATTACCAATCCTGAAATTCTTTTAAAATAAAAATATCATATTAACATTATTGTGAGATATCTAACCAGTCACAAGTTGAAATGGTGAAATGTATTAAAATCTTGAAGAATATTTATCTGGGAAATGTAATGTGACATCGTGGTTATCTTATCGTTAAGTTTCCACAAAGCTTTGTTAGCATTTAATCACCATGTTGTACAGCATAACTGTCACAGTTTTACATTTTTTAACCCTAAGGGTGTTTTACCATTTCACTATGAATAATTTACAATTATAATATTTTAAGTACTTCTGGATATGAAATTTCATTATCTTGACTTCCAAATCACTTTTATAGTATTTAGTGCAAACTACAGACAAATACCCAAATTCAAACCTACAGCTTCATATAATTACATTTTCATGTTTACAAAATACAATTTCATGAAAGTTCTTAAATGGTGTCACATCTGTGCTAAAGCACAAACATTTAAACCTAATGGCTCAGAAGAGCTAATTTGACAAATTATAAACTGTGCCCAAGTACAACTGGTCACAGTGATGACCCTGTAAATATTTTCTGAAAACTGTGAAAACAGAACAGCTACATTTGTACAGATAGTTTGTGCTTTATTGACACAGTTTTGCAAGCCTGATAAAAGATATGAATATTCAATCATAATGAAAATAAATACATTTTTATTGAAATTTTTTGTATACCTTCTTCAGTAATTAATACTTTTCAAATTTTCTGGCTCTTTCTGTTACAAAGATTTATTCATAACCTACCATCATGAACTTTAACAAAGGTATCACCACCAAAGTGGTCAGAGTAGTTAAAAATATGTTTGCTAACCATATTCTTAGACTTGACCAATCTATCTTCACAAAATAACACGTTGTTTTACTATTCTTTGATTGTTTGTTTAAACAGAGTATTTGTGATGAAACTTAGTTGAATGGACAATAACTGCTGTAAAATCACAAGTGTAGAGGATGACATTTTGAAGTCTTCCACTTGAAGACGAGAGGTGGAAGACTTTCCAAATGTTATCATCTACACTTGTTTTTCTCCAACAGGCATTTGCCATCTATTCATGTAAGTTTCATCAAGTTATTTTACTTGTGTTATTTACATACAATAAACCTAACAAAATAAATAAGGATTTGAATCAAAATAATATATTGGTGTTACCTTCACTACCCTCCTAAATTTAACTAATGTCTGGTCGTATGAGAAACTTTTCATAGCTTTCAAACAGATATAATTTAATACAAAAAAACACCTTTTAACAATGAGAAACACACCTAAAGAAACTAAAAATAAAAGTATCAGATCTCTAGTTTAGTTTTATGTTTACTAAACTTTTCACAAGATTCCTCTGTTCATCTCTGAGGACCTCTGCTTAAATATTTTACTTGCTTCACACTGATGGAAACAGTTTATAATATGCTCCATCTAATGGCATTCAAACCTTATTTGTAGCTATATTCTTTATGCTTTTCTTCATTGTAGTTCAGACTACATGCTGTGACATTATAAAAGGGTGGAATTGAAAAACTGTAATAATAAAAATAAGGAAAGAAACATAAAATGTTTAATTATGTATTTAAAGTATGATAGTTTATTTATCTATAAACCAATGTTTTGGGATGGAATGAAAATTTGAAAATAATTTAAAGTTGCACCATTTACAAGAGATTCCCCTCAAAGCTGTATGCAAACAAGTGTTTACATTTTTTAAATTTTCATTCCAATTTTTATTTAAAAAATGTTACAAAATGATAAAATAACCAATTCTAAAGTATTTTTGAGGTAGAAAATGTTGAATTAGAGTTTTCTATGATAACTATATTGGGTAAAAATCTTTTTACCTTTTACTAATTGAACTGGCGTGTGTGTTTTTCTCATAGCAAAGCCACATTGGGCTATCTGCTGAGTCCACCGAGGGGAATTGAATCACTAATTTTAACATTGTAAATCTGTAGAGTTACCGCTGTACCAGCGAGGCACTACAGAACTGGTAGTTATCTACTTTTATTTCATGTAGTAGTTAAATTAAAATAAAAAAATGTTAACACCTTCACTTAATTCTGAATCTTCCTGTCTTCCTGGTCGCAAATCGAGAAATTTCGGATTCATTACTCGAGTACGTTAACTACTAGACCACGCTCGGCCCAAAGTTGTATGTACTTTTATTGCACGGATAAAATCACTTGTCTCACTTGGTGGCGCTGTTTTCTCTTTCGTTCGCTACGTGAGTTCCTTTTCCCATCAGTTTCTACAGTTGACAGAGATCAAGAAAAATGAAATATTTGTTGAGTTATATTTGTTCATTATAACTAAAATTAACAAGAAATCGAAGTTTATTTTTCTTGGCATTTTTACGTACCAAAATGACATTTGCGGAAATTAATATTTAATTTTTATTACCTGAAATTTGATTAACAAAACAAAAATCGCTTGGAAAACTTTTCTTGTTTTTAAGCAAAAAAGCCATGTTAAAATTTTCTTTGAGTTTTTGTTTGTTTTATAGTAAAGCCAGTTACATCACTCCGTCTACCGTATTCTCCGTAAAAGATTTAACTCCCTATTTGCCCCCAGTGGCTTAGCGGTAGGTCTGCGGACTTACAACCCTAAAAACCGGGTTTCGATACCCGTGGTGGGCAGAGCACAGATAGCCCAGGGTGTAGCTTTGTGCTTAATTCAAAACAACAATAACAATTCCCTGTTTTAACTTTTGTAAATCAGTATGGTTACTGTTGCCCGCAGGAGGAACTCTCAGAAAACGAGAAAACAAAGCTATTATTTCTTTTTCTTTATACCGTGAGATGGCACTATCATCGACTTTATTTGTGGTTTTGTATTTTCTTCTTTAAGTTTCCGAGAAATTTATCAATATATACATGTGAGTAAAGAGAGAAGCAGTCATTAACGATAAAAAAAAAAAAAAAGAGCTTTGGTCAAGTTAGTGAATAAAAATATGTAGTAAAATATAATTAGAGATATTTCTGTTTCAAACACAAAACAAAACAAACAGGAATATACGCGATAACTATAACAAAATAATGACAACACCTTAATAAAATATGTATTTAAGTTTCTAAGAAACAAAACTACTTCAATCAAGAAAGTCCACAGTTTTTTCTGTTCCGTATTCCGTCTTATTCTTTGACTTTCTAAGTCCTCACAACATCTTGTCTTATACATTTAAACTGAGAATAATTTCTTAGTACTACACTACAAAAATTGATTCCAGGTACCTTTCTGGTTAAAAGCTAACACACAGGATTACATACAAAAGTCGTAGCAGTTTTCACACGAGACCTAAAACTCGAGCGTTTTATAAAATCCCGGTCACACCAAACATACATATACTTTCAGCCGTGGGGACGTTATAATGTGACGGTCAATCCCACTATTCGTTGATAAAAGAGTAGCCCAAGAGTTGGCGGTGGGTAGTGATGACCAGCTGCCTTTCCTCTAATCTTACAAGGCTAAATTAGGGAAAATAAAATATATTATGGATTCTGAACAATTCGAAAGCGCTGGAAAACGAAAAACACATTACGTCATAGTACCCGCGATTCCAAGTTGCGGAAGACGTTTTTTTTTATTTTCTGCCACAACGGGACGCCAACCATGGATATCAGATTCACAGTGGTGAGTTGTTCCACGTAAGCAATAACGTGCTTATAAATTCACTTTTTCGTTAACGCACGTCCCTAATTAACGTTTTTTTAAGCGTTAGTAAATAAATTTCTGGACTTGAAATATCTAAACGACATCGCAAAATAGATATCGGAGTTTATTTTTAATTTGAAGGCGGGAGTTTTTGTGTGACCTAGAATAAACAACGCACGAGAATTCAAAATTCCGGATTAAACTCGCCAGCAGATAAGTTGTTTTTTTTTGTCCAGAAAGTTGTCCCACCTGAAGATAGCTCCGCCTTTCTCAATCGTTCAAGATAAATTTCGAAAAGAACTGCATTCTGGTGTTACGAAAGTGTTATCCCTGAGTCATTTCATGCATCTAAAGTGCACGCTTCATAACTCTGACCTTGACAGTTAGAAGGACATCCGGGAACGTTTTGTAAAGTACAAAGAACTTTCATCTTAACCGATCCGTTTGCAGCACGTGAGTACGTGGTTTAGTTTTTTTCTTAAACCCTCCCTCCCAAAAAAAAAAAAAAAAAAAAAACATCGACATCTGATATCACACTAAAGTTGTTTTATATGAAGACATATTCCACTCACCATCTTCGCTCTGTCCTGTTCCCCACTGGTATAGCGGTAAGTCTACGGATTTACAACGCTAAGATCAGGGGCTCGATTCCACTCAGTAAACTCAGCAGATAGCCCGATGTGGCTTTGCTATAAGAAAAAATACACTAGGCCCGGCAAGGCCATGTGGGTTAAGGTGTTCGACTCGTCATTTGAGGGTAGCGAGTGAGAATCCTCGTCGCACCAATCAGCCACGGGAGTGTTATAATGATACAGTGAATCCCACTATTCGTTGATAATAGAGTAGCTCAAGAGTTGGCGATGGGTGGTGATGACTAGCTGCCTTCTCTCTGCTAAATTAAGGACGGCTAGCGCAGATAGCCCTCGTGTAGCATTGCGCGAAATTAAAAACAAAACACTGTCCTACTAAAACTATTGTTACACTACGTCTAAAAAAATGTGCGCCCTTTCAAACATTGTAATCAGAAGGAAGGATATTTTTCCATATTTCATTTTTTGGTGACGAACCGCAACAATATTAGTTTATATCTTTTGTGCTTTGCTGTACGCACAGGTTGAAATTTTGGCGAGATTTCTTCAGTGTTTGGTTAAAAGGACTTTCTTTAATATGAACTGGAAAAGAGATTAATTTTCGAAAAACGTCTGAAACCTTCTATCTTCTCAGAAGTTTTGCAGGCACGTGACTAACCGAGTTTATGGGGGAAACAATAACATCAGACACGCTAAACGCATCCACAAACCTATCGTTATCAGATCTCACATGATGGTACAGAGGAGTGTGTGTGTTTTTCGTATAGCAAAGCCACAAAGGGCTATCTACTCAGTCCACCGAGGGGAATCGAATCCCTTATTTTAGCGTTGTAAATCCGGAGACATACCGCTGTACTAGCGGGGGGGGGGGTTGGTACAGAGAAAAGGGTTTTATCTTGACCTAGACAGTGACCTCACCACGGGTATCGGAACCCGGTTTTTAGTGTTATAATTCTTTAGATTTCCCCTCTGAACCAATGGAGAGCTGAACATATAGAATCCAGTTATCAATGTCTTCGTTTCCATATTAGACATGGAATTGTTAGTATACCATTATTTCACGCTAAAATGAGACCACATTTGTAAATACCTCAAAGGAAAACCTTAAGAGGCACAAGATGATTCACTTTGAACTTTTTAACCTTTTAAAAGCCAAGGTGACCTTCACAAACCTTTAAAATGATAAAGATGTGGTGTCAATACGTTAAAAAATCCTGTTACGTGTTAACTCGTCACGTGATCTTCTGATTAGTAATGATACAACAATCATGTTCCTTACTATGTACGGTTGAAACTGTTTCAGACGTTTTAAAGCACTAGTTACTAATTGAATCCGGGTTGGAGTTATTAGTACCAGAACAAACTTTACCAATATAGCTTTAAAACGCACGAAATAAAACCACTATTATGTCCTCAAGATTTGTTCCTAGTAACTTTTGCAACATTTCTAATCACACATACACACAGACATTTAATATTTGTAGTGTGTGTGCTATTAAACTCTAATTTTAATTGGTGGATGACATTAAAGGGAAAAATGAAAATGATTACATTTTGCAGTTGCTGGTATAAACAATGCTTTGATCACAACTGTCTTTCGTCTGGTGCGATTTGAAAACGTTTTCACCAAATACCTGATCACGAGATTTAATAAAATGTTGTTTCCATCAGAAAAGTACAACTGGTAGAATAAAAATAAAAACAGTTGTAAAACTCAAGAAATTGTTTGTTTTGTTTTTGAAATTGGCCCAATGCTATACGAGGGCTATCTGCACTAGCCTTCCCTAAGTTAGCAGTGTAAGACTAGAGGAAAGGCAGCTAGTCATCACCACCCACAGCCAACTTTTTTACCAACGAATAGTAGGATTGACCGTTAAATTATAACGGCCCCCACGGCTGAAAGTGCGAGAATGTTTGGTGCGACGGGGATTCGAACCGACGACCTTCAGATGACGATTCGAACGCCCTGACCACGCCGGGCCTAACTAAAGAAATACGACAGAGTTTTGGCTCAGTGGAATACAGGCTAAAATGCGTATTTGAATATATTTGGTTGAGTTTTACTAAAATATGGTGTTCAAAGAATACGATCCAGATAAAATGGCTCGCTGGGTATATACGTTTTGCTTGAATGTGTAGAGGATCCGTCAATATCCAGTTCTCCACATCAATGCTAGAGTTCGTTACTTGTTTATTTATTGAAACTTACTCCAGGGCTGTTTGCGCTAGCTCTTTCTAATTTTAAAGTCATAGACTAGAGGAAAGGAAGCTAGTCAAAAACCATCCACCGCCAACTTTGGTTATCATTTTAATAACGGATAGTTGGATTGACCGTCACACTATGACTTCTTCTCGGTTGAAAGAGCGAACATGTTCGGTGAGGGATTCTACCCCGTGACCCATGGGTTGCGAGTCTGGTGCCCTAACGACTGGAATATTCTATTCACTATTCTTACATTTTTATTTTAAACGTCAATTCAACAGCAACGTGCTTAGATTGTTGCCTGGAGACTGGAATAAAACCCTAATTATTTTTTTCTGAAAAAGGTTTTGTCTGTTTTATTTAAACACAATGGGCTATTTGTGCTGTGCCCTCGACGGGCATCGAAACCTAGTTTCTAGCATTGTAAGTCCGCAGACGTACCACTGTTCCATTGGAGGATGTGTTTTTTCTAGAGCAAAGCCACATTGGACTATCTGCTGTGTCCACAGAGGGGAATCGAACCCTCGAGTTTAGCGTTGTAAGTCCGTAAACTTACCACTGTCTAAACGGAAAACTCACTGGAAAACCTAAAACAAGGAAACAAGCTATTGTTATTAAGAATGGCGTGAACGTTGTGTCATGATGTTCTGGACCACAACTAAATTCATCACTTTTGATTAGTTGTGACTTCTGTATCCAGGGGAGTCCTCAAAAATATTTCCAGGTAGGGGCAAAGTTTTTAAGATGGGGGCAAAGTAGTAAGAAATTGTGAAATGAATAAACAACCCATATGTAAATTCAGGTCCCCCGCTAGTACAGCGGTAAGTCTACGGATTTACAACGTTAAAATCAGGGGTTCGATTCCCTTTGGTGGGTTCAGCAGATAGCCCGATGTGGCTTTGCTAAAAGAAAAACACACATGTAAGTTCTGAATGTATAAAGAAATGACTGTGATTCTCATTTTTGTTTGGGGCGAGTGCCCCTATCCCCCTGCGGGCACCCATAACTGAATCACTTGTGTGTTTCAATAAATAATTCCACTACTGTACATCGAGAATATCATTTGTTATGATATATTGAAATCTGGCAAGCTGTACCATGTGTTGATGTCACCTTCACAGAAAAAAAAATATTGTTATTTATTTTACAAAAAAGAATCAATAGAGAATTTTTAAAGATCTACGATTGTTCTTTACACTTGGGTGTTTGTGTGATGTCAATAAATATTCTTTTATCAGAAGTTCGTGGTTAATAGCTGATTCAGATATCATAATTTGGAATTCGAATTTAAAAGTCCTCTCTTCCACAGTCTGTGGACTTGCAGTGCGAGAAACCGAGTTTTAATAGCTGTGGTTGAACAAACGTAATTATAAATTGTTCTTACTGTTATATAAAAGAAAGAAACGCAAAGTATTAGAGGTTTGGATCTAATTTTAAACAAAAAGTTCAACAATTTCTAATGCTATGTTCCTCACGCGTAGAGCCCACCTTCAGTTCATCTCTCTATATTCCACGCTCAAAGTACATTGCAAGGTTATGTCAGTCATTTTCTAGGTCGAGTGCGGCCCAGTTGTTTAACATGACTGATTATCCTTTGGAAGTTCTGTAGTTCAATCCCCACCCCACAAAAAATCATTACACACTTTGAAGTTTTGAGTTCGTTACGAGCGTGGCAGACAGGCCCCACTGTTGGAGTAGCCAAAGAGCGTGCGGTGGGTGCTTTTAGATATTGCCTTTCTTCTAATTCAAAGTTAAGGGCGTAAAAATCAGCACACAATAACGACACATCATCAGATAATTTCAGTAAATTTGAACTACAAACATGGAATGCATCAGAGGATAATTTCAGTAAGTTGTCCTCCGCTGGTACAGCGGTAAGTCTATGGACTTACAACGCTAAAATCAGGGATTCGATTATCCTAGGTGCACACAGCAGATAGCTCAATGTGGCTTTGCTATAAGAAAATACACACACTCACCACAAACTTACAGTACATTACCGGGTCATTTCAGTAAGTTTCAACCACAAACTTAGTGTGTGTGCATAACCTGATCATTTCAATCAGTCTCTACCCTACACTTTAAAGGATATTTACTCTCTCAGCTGACCTATTCATGTGGGGACACTTAGTAAACGAAAGCCACATGCATAGATACAAACACAGCGAAATTTCTATTTGATTACCCTGATTCTAAAGCTAATTATATCTGTTAGATGTAATATAATTATATTTGCAAAGAACTTCGAAACAAAATTTAAATTTTAAAGATGAATGAAGAAGTACAATAGTTATTCACTAGATGAACCATGTGACTCCACATGGTTTATTACATGAAACCATGTATATCAACAGTGAAAGTCAGACATCGGCCTTCGTTCATCTATTTGTTTTTTAATTTCGCGCAAAGCTACATGAGGGATTTCTGTGTTAGACATCCCTAATTTTGCAGTGTAAGACCAGAGGGAAGGCAGATAGTCATTACCAACCACCGCCAACTATTGGGCTACGCTTTACCAACGAATAGTTGTATTGACAGTCTCATCATAACGCCCCCACAGCTGAGAGGGCGAACATGTTTGGTGTGACGGAAATTCGAACCCGCGACCATCATAGTTCGAGTCAAGCACCTTAACCACCTGGCCATGCCGGGCCGATCTATGGAGTCAGTTTCGAAATTTAGGTTCGAGACATCATTTTCATTAACTTTATCATAATATTTAACTGATATCCGTTCTCAATGAATGAACGACATAAATTTTCCTTTTCGCTTTTTATTCATACGTATAACAAAAAGAGAATTGTGGGTCATTTAAGTAGATTAATAAAAAAAAATTAGATGACTTTAATAGCACTAGAAAGTCAACTCGTATGTCGATCATCTTAAGGTCATAGACTGGCAGCTTCAAAGCCTTTAATGTACAGTCAAACACCATCGTTTTGTTTTGTTTGACGCAAATACTGATCTAAGTATTGTAACCAGTGCTACAAGTTTGAAAAGAATTGCGAATACAAATAAAATGAAATTAATTATGTCGAGAAACCAATAAATAGGAACGTGTTTATCTTTTGTTACGTTATTTTAAAGTTCGAATCCTCAACAATAAAATTGGTTTGCTTTGAATTTCGCGCAAAGCTACACGAGAGCTATCTGCACTAGCCGTCCCTAATTTAGCAGTGTAAGACCAAAGGGAAGGCAGCAAGTCATCACCACCCAGCGCCAACTTTTGGACCACTCTTTTACCAACGAATAGTGGTCATGCTATAACACCTCCACGGCTGAAAAGGCGAGCACGTTTCGCGCGACCGAGATTCGAACCCGCGACCTTCAGATTACGAGTCGAACGCCCTAACCCACCTGGCCTCTGCTTAATATGAGCTTTCTCGAATATTAAGCCTAAGTTTGTGACGTTGATTTAATAAGTTGTTTACGGAAGTGAAACACGAGTGTTCCACGTGATTTTTAAACATGGAAACAAACAGTTTTTCTGTTGTTGGAAACTGAGGACATAAAACAATAATTCCGTTTTTATTTTCGCATTTTCACAGAACCAGCGTTGCGTGACTGGGGTCATAGGATCAAAATGAACAAATTTAAATTTTGTTTAAATAGAATATTTCGGTAATATTATTGATTAATTATTTGTAGTTATGCACAAAGCAACATAATGGGCTATTTGTAATATCTGTAAAACAGGTATCGAAACCTGATTTTTAGCAATGTAAGTACAAAGACATACCGCTCTTCCACCAGAAGTAGGTCGAAGGCAAAATGCGGGCTCTTAGGGTTAACTCAAATTACAGAGGAGACCTTAAGTATTATTAAAATCTCTGGGTAAGGGTAAATCCACTTTGTGTTTATTATAATGTCGGTGAAACAAACCATTCTCTTGTTGTCGTAGAGTCAGTGTGACTAAGGTATAACCGATTTTGATTGGTTTATTTGGTTCTGCGCAAAGGTACAGGAGGTATTATTATCTGCGTTACCGTCCTTAATTTTAAAAATAACAGAATTGAATGAAGTTAGCTAGTCAACATCACCCACCGTTAACGATTGGACTACTCTTCTCAAACTGTATAATAGGATTTGACAGCTACTCTTACTACATATCTGCTAACCCCAAGTGAAGACTGCAATTTTTTTTAGGGTAACGAATGCGACTCATGGAGTTTCAAACCCACAATTTAGTACGAAAATTGATCTATGGAAGCACTTAAAATATATTTTGTCTTATGTGAGACTCTTCGAAAGTTATGCACTGTATAGTTGGTGTGATTAATGTGAAACAGTTCCAGACTTATGTACTGTGTAGTCAGTGTCATTAATGTGAAACTCTTCGAAAGTTATGCACTGTATAGTTGGTGTCATTAATGTGAAACAATTCAAGAGTTATGTACTGTATAGTTGGTGTCATTAATGTGAAACAGTTCCAGACGTATATACTATGTAGTTAGTGTCATTAATGTGAAACAGTTCCAGACTTATGTACTGTATAGTTGGTGTGATTAATGTGAAACAGTTCCAGACTTATGTACTGTATAGTTGGTGTCATTAATGTGAAACAATTATAGACTTATGTACTGTATAGTTAGTGTCATTAATGTGAAACAGTTCGAAAGTTATGTACAGTATAGTTGGTGTCATTAATGTGAAACAGTGCGAAAGTTATGTACTGTGTAGTCAGTATCATTAATGTGAAACTCTTCGAAAGTTATGCGCTGTATAGTTGGTGTCATTAATGTGAAACTGTTCGAAAGTTATGTACTGTATAGTTGGTGTCATTAATGTGAAACAGTTCCAGACGTATATACTATGTAGTTAGTGTCATTAATGTGAAACAGTTCCAGACTTATGTACTGTATAGTTGGTGTGATTAATGTGAAACAGTTCCAGACTTATGTACTGTATAGTTGGTGTCATTAATGTGAAACAGTTCCAGACTTATGTACTGTGTAGTCAGTGTCATTAATGTGAAACTCTTCGAAAGTTATGCACTGTATAGTTGGTGTCATTAATGTGAAACTGTTCGAAAGTTATGTACTGTATAGTTAGTGTCATTAATGTGAAACAGTTCGAAAGTTATGTACTGTATAGTTGGTGTCATTAATGTGAAACAGTTTCAGACTTATGTACTGCACAGTTAATGTAATTAATGTGAAACAGTTCGAAAGTTATGTACTGTGTAGTCAGTGTCATTAATGTGAAACTCTTCGAAAGTTATGCACTGTATAGTTGGTGTCATTAATGTGAAACAATTCAAGAGCTATGTACTGTATAGTTGGTGTCATTAATGTGAAACAGTTCCAGACGTATATACTATGTAGTTAGTGTCATTAATGTGAAACAGTTCCAGACTTATGTACTGTATAGTTGGTGTGATTAATGTGAAACAGTTCCAGACTTATGTACTGTATAGTTGGTGTCATTAATGTGAAACAATTATAGACTTATGTACTGTATAGTTAGTGTCATTAATGTGAAACTCTTCGAAAGTTATGCACTGAATAGTTGGTGTCATTAATGTGAAACTGTTCGAAAGTTATGTACTGTATAGTTAGTGTCATTAATGTGAAACAGTGCAAAAGTTATGTACTGTGTAGTCAGTGTCATTAATGTGAAACTCTTCGAAAGTTATGCGCTGTATAGTTGGTGTCATTAATGTGAAACTGTTCGAAAGTTATGTACTGTATAGTTGGTGTCATTAATGTGAAACAATTCTAGACTTATGTACTGCACAGTTAGTGTCATTAATGTGAAACAGCTCGAAAGTTATGTACTGTATAGTTGGTGTCATTAATGTGAAACAATTCTAGAGTTATGTACTGTATAGTTGGTGTCATTAATGTGAAACAGTTCCAGACTTAGGTACTGTGTAGTTGGTGTCATTAATGTGAAACAGTTCCAGACTTATGTACTGTGTAGTTAGTGTGACTAATGTGAAACGGTTCTAGAGTTTTGTAATGTGTAGTTAGTGACTAATGTGAAACAGTTCTAGAGTTATGAATTGTGTGGTTAGTGTGACTGATGTGAAACAGTTCTAGAGTTATGTAATGTGTACTTAGTGTGACTACTGTGAAACCTTCTCTAGGACACTTCTCTTTCAGAGCTACTAATCACTTCCTGTATTGTTAACACTACTTACCATTTTAAGGCAAGCTATTAATTCTTCTATTATTAAAACAACTTACCGTCTGGATGCTTCCAATTGCTATGTAGATTTTTAACACAGTGTACCGCTAGAAGTCTACTATTTGACCAATATTAAAATAAAAAGAAACTAAAAGCAGATAGCAACCTACTTAGGTCCATGTATTTTTCACTGTTATAACCTGAACTCCGATATAAGAAACAACACTACGTGTGTTATATATGTTGTTTTTTATTTAACACTCTGAACATGTATTTATATGGCATTTAAAAGATATGTAGCATTGGTGCTGCTAAGTTAGTTTTATGAATTATTGATTAGATAAGCTGTTTAAAAACATATAAGACCAAAAACATGGTTTCTATACCTGTGTTGGGCTCTACAAAGGAAGCCCATTGCTTAACAACAAACAATGAAGCAACTTAATTTAGGTGCGCATGAAATGATTCTCAGGGCCCCGACAAGGACATGGGGTTTAGGCTCATAATTCGAGGGTCGCGGGTTCGAATCCCGGTCGCACCAAAGATGCTCGACCTTTCAGCCGTGAGGGCGTTATAATTATACGGTCAATCCCACTATTCGTTGGTAAAAGAGTAGCCTATGAGTTGGCTGTGGGCGGTGATGAGTAGCTGCTTTCCCTCTAGTCTTACATTGCTAAATTAGAGACGGCTAGCGCAGATAAACCTCGTGTAACTTTTGTGTGGAATTATGTGTGAATTTAAAGAAACACAGCAAAAATACTAATTAATTACATTTTATTAAGTAGGAGAACAAACCACCTACAAAACAGCTGTTCCATTTCTTTCTTATTTTCCCTTTTCTTTTAACTCTAATTAATATTAACTTCTGATCACAGCAAACTCCCTACACTGGTAAGAACACGAAAATAACTTATTAAGTAGAGGTTCTGAAAGGCTCGGCATGGTCAGTTGATACTGGCACTCGACTCCGAGGATCGCGGGTTCGAATCCCCGTCACACTAAACCTACTTGCCCTTTCAGCCATGGAGGCGTTATAAAGTGACGGTCAATCCCACTATTCGTTGGTAAAAGAGTAGCCCAAGAGTTGGCGACCAGTGGTGATGATTAGATGCCTTCCCTCTTGTCTTAAACTGTTAAATTAGGGACGGTTAGTGCAGATAGCTGTCATGTAGCTTTAGCGAAATTCGAAAACAAACATATTCTGAAAACAAGACGGTACAGATGGTATCGGGAGAAAACGCATTTTATTACTATAAGAACTAGTAATAATACCGCTGTAAACTTGAATAACAAACTAAAAGGGAAATTGGAATTATAATATTTATACACAGTCCTGCATAAAACGCTGTTATGAAAAATATAAAGCTGATTTTATGGTCATATTTTTTTCTCCAGACATGAAAGTCAAAGGTCATAAAATATATTTCCAGGTCTTCGAGGTTAAGGGTTATAAAGAGTTTCTCCAGATGTAGAGATCACGTATCACAGAGCATTTTTCTCATGTCTTAGAAGAGCAGAGGTTATAGAGTACTTCTCCATATTTAGAAGGTCAAAAGTCACAAGGCGTTTTTTTTTCGAATCTAGAAATTCAAAGGATATAGAGTATGCTTACACATAATAGCACACACACACACACATATTTCCACTTTAAATATCAGTTCTAGCAAACAGAAATAAACAATCCAATAGTCTGTTATGTTTTTTACGTTTATTTGTTATTAGATATGTTTCCAAGATATTGTTGTACACCCGTTAGCACTTTTTATTTGAAAAGCTAGTCATATAATAATAAATAAGTTTAAGTCACAAACTAGAAACATTCCAGGTTTTTAACAGCAACTCCGGACGATCCTTACTTGCATATCCACTGTTTCTGTTTCTGCTGTTTGCTTCAATCCTTTTTTTTTCACTGTCCTCCTTAGGCCACTGGGCATCGAAACCGGCACCAAATCCCACGTGCAGCAGTCTGTCAAAGTTAATCAGTGATGACGAGAAACCCACTTGTTGAGAAATTTATATGCAAAAACGGCTCGTTTGGGTTGAGAAAATATTTTACATAGAAGAGCGAACAACGTTTCGACCTTCTTCGGTCATCGTCAGGTTCACAAAGAAAGAGGTAACTGACCGGAAGCTGACCACATGTTTGAAAGGGGTTGTGTAACTGTGTGTCGATAAAAAGTCACCTTCACACGTTTTCGAACACTGCAAGTCAAATAAACACAACATAACCATTGAAAACATTCAAATACTAAATAAAGAAACAAACATAAACAAACACAAAATTAAAGAAGCCTTACTTATACAACAACTAAAACGTCTGTCAAAGTTGTTTAACTCATGACGTCATGGTTTTCTTGTCGAGAGTAAACGACCTTACAGAGAAACAAACCAAGCATGAGTTGTTGCTAAGGGTAGAGTTAACAACAACGATTTGTTCTCAAGTTCCACATAACTGTTTCAGTAAGTCGGTCACATAGAAAAAGCTGACGAAAATAAATAACAGATTAAATAATCGCCAAGTTTCTCACGATACAAGTTAGTGATTTGATTACGATTGGTTTTGCATCAAGGGCTGTCATGGATTGATGATTGTGGCTCTCAACTCACAATGTGCAAGTTGAAGGTTCGAATCCCGTCACTCAATGTAGGATATCAAGATTTAGCACATATGATAGAAGAGAGGACCACAGAAATTGAGATGAAAAACTATAAAGACAACATCCAATCTTTGTGAATGTTAGCATGCTAAGAGACTATAATAGCTTCATTCTGAAACTTATACACTCATACCCTGTAAAGACGTCATCAACATCAATAAATACGTGGAGATTAGTTCACCCAATCATAATCTTTCTGCAGCACATTATTTGTTCTACTTTTTAAACTCTCTAAAGTTTATTGTATCCTAATTAACTAACGTGTGGGAATGTCAAGTTTCCAAAAACATGATGCGTCTGTGAAAGTTTCTATCATTATCCGAAGCGTAATTCAACCATCTGCTGTTTGTTTTGTTACGAGAAAGTTTCTTTAATTACGTTATGCTTTGGAATGAACTACAACCATAATGCTCGTTTACAAAGAAAATAACAATAACTTAATCAGGAGTCTAATTACTTTGTTGTTGTTTTTTCAGAACAAATTTTACCAAACAACCAGATTGTAAACAGCCAAATTGTAAAAAACCAGATTGTAAACAGCCAGATTGTAAACAACCAGATTGTAAACAGCCAGATTGTAAACAACCAGATTGTAAACAGCCAAATTGTAAACAACCAGATTGTAAACAGCCAATTGCGTCAACATTATTCTTTATTGATTCCTCCAGATATATTTTCTAGAAACTTACAAAAGTAAAGTAGACATTTGGCAGATAAATTTATTTCTATAATTTCAACACGGCTCATTCTAACAGCATCAGATACAGTTTGGTAGAGTTTTACTTTGGGGCAGACAGTAAATGTTAGTTAATATCGTTGTTTAGAGAGAAACGTTTAACCTGATTGGAGGGCCCCGGCATGGCTAGGCGGGTTATGGCGTTCGACTCGTAATCTGAGGGTCGCGGGTTCGCATCCCCGTCGTACCAAATATGCTAGCCTTTTCAGCCGTGGGAGCGTTATAAAGTGACCGTCAATCCCACTATTCGTTAGTGAAAGAGTAGCCCAAGAGTTGGCGGTGGGTGTTGATGACTAGCTACCTTCCCTCTAGTCTTACGCTGCTAAATTAAGAATAACTAGCGCAGATAGCCCTCGTGTAGCTTTGAGTGAAAATTCAAAACAAGCAAACCTAATTGGAGAATATAGCAAAACTTTTCATTTAGTTTCATGAAGGATTACAAAAGAACTTCTGAGCTAACTCCAAGAATACAATAAAATTACTGAGCTATCTATTTCAATCATTGGTTATTAATATGACGTTTTATGGAAACTGATATTTTAAAAAAAAGTATTCGTACCCAAAAATTGAAAATGAAACTTTTAATACCATACACACCGGTTGTGCATTTTCACTTCCGTATGGAACATGTTATGGAGTCTAAAAATTGTAAAATGTATTAAAATGATGGCGAGGTAGTTAGGGCACGTGGCTTCTTATGTGAAGGTCACGGGCTCGAAATCTCGTCCCAGCCAAACATGCTTGCCCTTTTCAGCCATTATAATGGGGACGCTATAATGTTATACTCAATTTCATTACTCGTTGGTAAAAAAGTAAGTAAAAGCTGGCGATGGGTAGTGATAACTTGCTACCTTCCCTAGCTGTGTTTCATTGCTAAATTCGGGACAGCGAGCGTAGACAATACTGGCGTAGTTTTGCGCGAAATTCCGGACAAACAAATGTATATTTTAGAATATGACCAGTGGGACTAAATTCATTTAGTCTTAGCTTTTGATGCCGTATTCTATCTTATTTTATTCCTTGCAATCAAATTGGGAAGAGTTTCAGTATAATATAATTCTGGAATTGTTTTTCGTTTTTGCGATATTTACGATTTACTAATTTTTGTTTCCATTCTAAAGTGAATAAAAGTCTAATTTACAGTGTAGAGAAAGAAACTTGGTTTCCAAAAATAAAATTTCGATTTTTTAAATCTAGAAACTGAAGATAATTTTAAAGAGATATAAAATAAAAACGTGTTCATGTGACGTGTAAGTTTTCGTGATTTAACTACAATTTTTAAAATGTTATAAAATAATTTTCGTTACTCTTCTTTTTCATTTATTCCGGCAGATGGCGAGAAACTAGTGATTTAACTACAATTTTTAAAAGGTTATAAAATATTTTATCATTATTTTTCTTTCTGATTTATTCCAGTAGAAGGCGAGAAAAATAGTACCTTGTATGATTACCTAAAATTTGATTATTATTATACACCTATTTTTTTATTAGTGTACCTAAATAATAAAACTTACTAAATACTAAATCATTTCGTCAGGATGCCGTTGTCAGGATACTACTGCTGAGGACTAGTTTTTGTCATGACCGAGGTTCGATCCTGTGTTTTCTTATACAGAAGGGTTGAAGATATATCAGTACGTATGCATATAATAAAATTAAATTGTTATATACACGTAAATTAGAAATTATAGCAACAAACAGTAATTCATGTTGAAAAAATTAAAGAGTCTATGTGATCTGATGTTTTTATCAAAAATATTACACAAAATACATTAGAGTTTTTATCTAGAAATGTCAATAAATAATGTACATTTGAAAGTTTATAATAATTAATTTCATCATCCCCCACGAGTGGCACAGCGGAATGTCTGCTGACTCACACCGCAAGTCTGAGAATTGCGTGTTCAAATCCTCGTCACATTAAACATGTTCGCCTTTTCAGCGGTAGGAGCGTTATAATGTAACGGTCAATTCCACTATTTGTTTGTAAACAGTAGCCCAAGCGTTGGCGGTGATGACTAACTGCCTTCCCTCTGGTCATACACTGCTAAATTAAGGACGGCTAGCGCAGGTAGCCCTCGTGTAGCTTTGCGCGAAATTTAAAACAAATAAAAAAACGTATAAAAAATAGGGTTTCGATACTCGTGGTGGGCGGAGCACAGAGAACCCATTTGGTACCTCTTTGCTTAAATCTATTCAAACAAACAATAAGTTTGAAAAAAAAAAAAGCTTTAGGCCTTTCGTCGTGGTTATCTTGGTAAAAATATTATTAATTGCGTTTACCTTGCATTTTAAAAATCTTTACAATAAAAAAATGTCGTGGTTCAAACGGTCTAATTTTGTGCTTTAAATATAAACAATTATAACAATAAAGAAAGAGAAAAAAAAAGTTTTATTATCAGCATACTCCGCCATCTTGTGCTAGATTATGTTAAACTTTAGATAAAATTCAAAATTGTTTATGATTAGGTTTTATAACTGATAAAAGTAGTTTAATTTTCTATGTTTTCTATTGTAATTTCAAAATGTGGGAGAGAATAAAAATTGAAAAAAAAACTTAACTCATTTATCATTTCTATAAATGACATCGTCCATAAAATATTCTAAAATGGAATAATCATTGTGTCTTCACCAGTTTAGAAGGTGGACGGAGGATCATGTTTTTCTACTGTTCTCTATTCCCGCATAAAATTACTTTCCTAGTTCAAGCTTCTAATCGCCAGTCCATTTACTGATGTCATCAAGCCAAACAAGGTTCTATCTATACCTGTCTTTTTTTCTTTCCATTTAATTGTGACCTGAGTAAATCTTCCATTTCTTAAATAATAGGCCCATAAGTTATTTTGTATTTCTGTGTAGTAAAATGAAACAGCAAAGGTTAATTTTGAATTTCAATAGCATCTGGTAACTCGTGAAAATTGATAACGAATATAAAACTAAAGTACAAGTAATGGTAAAATGGTGCAGGATGAATGTATCAAGTTTGGACAACGTGTTGGCCTTTACAACTTGTGGAAAACAAACAAACAAATATTATATATATTACATGTTTAATTAATTCTCACGAAGAAATAGAGGAACTATGAAAATGAGATATTTGAAACGATTAGTAAAATATATGAACAACACGATGTTTTTAATACTGTCAAAGCAATGAAGTAAGCATGTCACCGTAACCCTCGCAAAAGGGAGTCCGCGGGGCTCGACAGACTTAAGGACTGTCAACAAGGACAATAAACATGTGAAGTCCATCTTTTATATCTCTTCAGCGGTACAACGGCATGTCTTCACACTTATAAATCTAGATGCACGTGGTGGGCGGAGCACAGATGATTCATTGTGTAGTTTCGTGCTTATTTATCAATAAACCATCTTTTGTTGTACACTGACTGTGTCGGAGTTCACGTATGTTTTTTTTTTTCATGCTTGTTTAAAGGAACGTTCTTCATAAGCAATTAATGTTCATAGAATATAATTTTTACATGTTATTATACTTAATTCTAAGACTATAGGAAAAACTGGTTTAGCAGCAACTTTGAATGTACAGATAAATATATTTTATGAAGGTTCAAATTATATTTGCATATATAAATAGTAGTAACGTTGTAAATTACATCAAACGTATTTAGGTGGTTAAATTAGCGCTAAATAACAATTAACGAAAGTTGGTTAAAAATTCAAAATCGCGATGCGTGTATAAAAAATAAAAATACAGATCATGAACTCGGGATGAAAAATTGACAGCCTTACTGTGAAGGTTTGTTTGTTTTGAAATTTCGCGCAAAACTACATGAGGGCTACCTGCGTTAGCTGTTACTAATTTAGTAGTGTAAGCTCTTGGCTTTACTGTTTACCAACGAATAGTGGGATTCATCGTCATATAATACGCTACCACGGCTGAAAGGGTGAGAATGTTTGGAGCGACGGGGATTCGAACCCGCGACCCTCATATTATGAGTCGAACGCCTTAACCGACCTGGCTATGCCGGGCATTTACTGTAAAGGACGCTAGACTCGCAATCGTGGGTTCGAATCTCCGCCCCACCTAACTTGTTCACCTTTTTAACCCTGTGAGCGTTATATGTGGTAGCCACTCCCACTATTCAGTGATAAAAGAGTAGCCCAAGAGTTGGCGGTAGGTGGTGATGACTAGCTGCCTTCCCTCTAGTCTTACACTGCAAAATTAGGGAGGGCTAGGGTAGATGGCCCCCGTGCAGCTTTGCGCGATATTCAAAACAAACCAAATCATAACGGAAATTACCCGTAGTGACAACACAAAATACATTACTCACGATGGTATAAAATACCTAGATCTGCGTCACCAAAGTTTATGCATAAATATTCAAACATGTCAATAATAGTAGATAGACTCCTACGAAGAACAATAAAACATTTTGATAAAAATTGGAGAAAAAATGAACTATTATGTGAGATCGATAGATTGAATATTCGCGCAAAGCTACTCGAGGGTTATCTGCGCTAGCCGTCCCTAATTTAGAAGTGTAAGACTAGAGGGAAGGCAGCCCGTTATCACCACCCACCGCCAACTCTTGGGCTACTCTTTTACCAACGAATAGTGGGATTGACTGATACATTATAACGCCCCTACGACTGAAAGTGCGACCGGGATTCGAATCCGCAACCTTCGGATTACGGGTCGAACGCCTCAACACGCTTAGCCATGTCGAGCCGGTATACATTAGATTAATAACTAATAATTAAAGAAATAAAATAAAAACAGGCCACCTATGAACTAAACATCACATTAGTGAGGAACTTGAAAATAAACATTGAAAGGTAATTTACGTAAATATTTTAGCTGACCCCTATTATGGAAGTGCGATTGATGGAACTGTAAAGAGAAATGATATGTTCTTACCAAATACATTGGTGAATGATGCATGAACATTGCACTGATAGGGGCCTGAGCAAGTGCGGGTTACTCTGGCTCTCATGTAATATTTATTGACACATTAAACAGTTCAGATAAACAAAGAAAAGGAAGAGGCCAAGTGCACTTGACCCTTCTGGGTATATATTAATACCCAAACGACGAGAGAGAGTGAATCGTCCGCAGTAATAGATACGTGTGTGTACAGGGTGTCCCAAAAAATGTATACGCACTTTGAATGATTATAAATACAATGTTTATTAAGATATATCTAGGTTTTATAATCCAAGTTTAAGAAGCAACTGTAGAATCTTTTGAGTTATCGCAGGTGTTCGAACTGATGACCGTTCTGATCCGGGCACTGCTGATAACGCGGTGAGATTTAACGAATCATTTTATTTGGTACTTGGGCGCATTCTCTTTCAACTGCTTCTCTCAGTTCATTGATGTTTGCAGGTTTTGTGTTACAAACCTTATCTTTGACGTATCCCCATAAAAAAAAAGTCCAGAGATGTTAGGTCTGGTGAACGGGGGGGTAATTCACTGCTACCTCTTGGCCCAATCCATCTGTTCGGCAAAGTTTTGTCAAGATAGGCCCTCACATTACGATGGTAGTGGGGGAGGTGCTCCATCTTGCTGAAAATAAAACTCCTCATCTCCAAATTGCTCTCGAATGCGTGACACGCTAGATTCTTGCAACAAGTTCAAATAAACGAGACCAGTGTTTGTGTTTTCGAAAAAAAAAAATGGTCTAGTTATGCCCAACGCTGATAATCCACACCACACTGTTAACCAGTGGTAAGTTTACGTGGTGTTCAACCGTAACAGGCGGGTTCTGATGAGCCCAGTAGGTGCAATTGTGGCGATTAACTGAGCCACTTAACTTGAATGCGGCCTCATCGCTACAGACAATCTTTTTTGGAAGCTGTGCATCCTCTACAGTTTTTTTGTCAGGTACCACTCACCAAATCCAGTCAGAATCATCTTCATTGAGGGTGTGGACTAATGCTGGAATAAAACTTTTCCAATGAGCGTGCTTCAATATGCGATGGACGCTCGATTTTGGGATTCCTGTTTGCCGAATAGATTTTCTTGGAGATCGGTGGAGACTTTCCCACAGCTCTGCTTCTCGTGTGGAACTGGTGGACGACTGCAAGCTTCCAGAATGCCCTTTATGGACGTCTTGAACAGTTCCATTTGCTTGAAACGTGTCTCTAATACGAGTAATGGTGAGTGGATATGTTTGAAATTCCTTTCTAAAACCGTCTTTACACTTCAGCTACGTTCTCACACTTCCAGTAACACTTTAAGATAACTTTCCTTTTATCAAAGCTTAGTTTTACTTCTTCCATTACTTCAAATCCGTTGTATCTGTAAAATAAGAAAGTTTGAGTTATAATCATTTAAAGTGTGTATACATGTTTTTGGGACACTCTGTATATATCCAAAACACATGTAATACAAACACACAGTAAATAATAATCTAAGCATAATAAAATTATTTATCAAGAAGCAAACACAACAATTTAAATAAATTATTAAATAAGCCCATAAGAAATAACAATAGGGAGCAGCTGGCATGGCTATTAACACTTTTATTGTTTGTTTTTAAATTTCGCGAAAAACCTACGCGAAAGCTATGTGCGCTCGCCGTTCCTGATTTAGCAGCGTAAGACAGGAGGAAAGGCAACTAGTCGTCACTACCCACCGCCAACTCTTGGGCTACTCTTTTCCAACGAATAGTGGGATTGACCGTCACATTATAACGCTCCCACGGGTGAAAAAGCGAGGATGTTGGTGCGACTAGGATTCGAACCCGCGATCATCAGACTACGAGTCAAACGTCTTAACCACCTGGCTATACCGGGACAAAAGATTGGAAACGTGAAAAAACAGGATTCTTTCTGAATTTAAAATTTTCTCAAAATACTTTCATTAAAATGTTTGTAAGTATGAAATGCTCCTTGTTTTGGGGACCTTACGTATGACGAGTTTGTATAAATTTATCTTTAATTTTAAACGATTTGCTTCACCAATATATAATTCACCACAATTTAACCAATATTCTGAAGAATATGTTATGTTTGTTGAATTGCAGTTTAGCAAATTATTAAGAAAAAACAAAATGTCTTTATTATTTTATTTATTGTTTTATAGTTTTCATACACCGAAATTATACAAATGTATTTCTTTCTTTCGCAACAGAAAAAAAAATCTTCATGACGGAAACCCCACTTGAAATAAAATGTATCTCAGAACGGCTGGTATGGGTATTAATACTTTTATTGATAAGGAGAAAACAACGTTCCGAGGTCATCGTCAGGTTAACAAAGATAACTTAAGAAGGTAGAAACGTTGTTTTCTGCTTATCGATAAAAGGGCCCGGCATGGCCAGATGGGTTAAGGCGTTCTGAGGGTCGCGAGTTCGAATCCCACTCGCACCAATACATGCTTGCTTTTTCAGCCGTGGGGGCATTATAATGTTACAGTCAATCCCACTATTCATTGGTAAAAGAGTAGCTCAAGGGTTGGCGGTGGGTAGTGATGACTACCTGTTTTCCCTCTAGTCTTAAGGCCTGGCATGGCCGAGCGCGTAAGGCGTGCGACTCATAATCCGAGGGTCGCGGGTTCGTGCCCGCGTCGCGCTAAAACATGCTCGCCCTCCCAGCCGTGAGGGTGTATATAGTGACGGTCAATCCCACTATTCGTTGGTAAAAGAATAGCCTAAGAGTTGGCGGTGGGTAGTGATGAGTAGCTGCCTTCCCTCTATTTTTACACTGCTAAATTAGGGACGGCTAGCACAGATAGCCCTCGAGTAGCTTTGTGCGAAGTTCAAAAAACAAACAAACAAACCCTCTAGTCTTAGATGATTTATATTGTAAATTCTCTGTATTTTCAAATATTTTTCATTATGCATTTAGTATCATTTTACAATTATATTAAGAACTTTAATGTCTCATAATCTAGTTATATCAAATCCCATACTTAAATTTATCTTTAAAAAAATCATTGTGTACGAGACATATCTATACCACTATTAAATAGTATTTCATAAGTGTAAGTAGTTTTACTATACAAATTATCAAGAAAACCTTTAGATATGGGATTGAGAATGAACTTTCAGCTTCATTTATAATAAGATATTATGAAACTGTATTTATTTCTATCTTTTAACACGTTTAATTATTTGCATATCGACCCATCTCTTTGTACAGTTCATCTGTGTCTTTCTCACATTGCAGGCTAATCCTCGAAAGAACAAAGCCAACAATAGACAAGAGGTAATACTTTTTTCACATTCCTCGCATCCCTGTTTATTGCTCAAATAACAATACCAGTGGTATTTTACTTACTGACTGATAAAAGAAATATGCAAACAATTCACAACACAAGTATAATAATGTATTTTAGATTTTAAAACTACTAATTAGAACACTATGTTTCTCTTCCCATTTATTCAAATGACATACGAACAATGTGAAATATTATATCGTGGTCAATGTTGCTTATTACACCATATAGTTAAACAATAAACAATGAAAGAAAACTGTACTTTTTAAAACAAGTGTTGGTCACAATGAATAACATTGTAAAATGTCTTCAATATTACATCTTTAACCAATTATAAATATTATACTTCAACCAGTAAGAATATACACATTTAGTTTATGTAATGTAGATTGTGCTTAATAGTATTTTTCATATATTATAGTAAATAATTCAGAAAGACAAATAAACATAAAATGATATTTAAAATATATTACTTTTATACTTTTATCATATTATTAAAGTTATTTGTAGAAATAAAATAAATAACAAATGTCCACACAATAATTTAACAGCTCATGTTCTAATAATTAATAATCTTATTTACTGAATGTAATTCACATTTCACTAGATGTCAGGGCAGTTTAGGTGTATGATGTCACCCTTATAGTGTTTTCAAGTTGTACATAAATTATTTATCTATTGAAAACACTATAAGGGTGACATCATACACCTAAACTAATAAAAAGTAAATAATAAAACAAAAAATAATTATTTTTATCAAATAACGTGACACTTTAGTCAATTAAAAGTGTTTGTAAAATAGAAATTGGCCTATAAACTTAGTTTACACCATTGTGTTATTTAGTAGCAAATCATATATTAAGACGTTCTTTTGCTTAATGTTTTAAGTGGGGTCAAACCCAAAAACTATGGGGGTATGCGTGGTACTATACTTGTATGGCTTAGGGTCCGTATAGTGTCCTCCCTATTAATTGTATGACCCTGGCATGTGGTTATCAATTGCATACCCACACAGTGAGTTGGGGAAGACCTCTAAATATTCTAAAAGTAGAAAGAAAACATATCTTTTGTTTGTTAGACTCAGTTATTTAAAGTACGATAACATTTATTGATGTTGAAATTGGTATTTTAGGATTTTCGTTATACGCCACTGCAAGGGAACAGTTCAATTTGTTCTTTATTATTAACTGAGAAGCTCCGGAAAGGGGCTATCTGTGTTTAGCACACATTTAGTATCTAAACTTGTTTTCAAGCATTGTAAGTCCACATACATACCACCGTGCTACTGGGAAGACTGGTTTCCTCAATCATTTTTTACGCTAAGATGACAAACTATGCCACAAAAAGCAACAAAACGCTTGTGAACTTTCGTTCCAAACAAATGTGATGTCAAAGAGTCATTTTACATGTACTGCATGATAACAGTAGAGTCACAAATTAATTATAAAACACGAAGTACAAGTTCATGACAGAAATAAGAAACTTTCACCATTATACATAACTAAATGTTTTCAAACGGAACTTACTGGCTCATATTAACTTACTTCAGTTGAAAAGAAAATCTCTATAAGGTCCGGCATAGCCAGGTGGGTTAAGGCGTTCGACTTGTAAACCACGGGTTCGAATCCCCGTCGCACCAAATATACTAACCTTTACAGCCGTGTGGGCTTGCTGCCTTCCCTCTATTCTTACACTGCACAATTACGGAC
Source organism: Tachypleus tridentatus (assembly GCF_004210375.1). Lineage (NCBI taxonomy): Eukaryota > Metazoa > Arthropoda > Merostomata > Xiphosura > Limulidae > Tachypleus > Tachypleus tridentatus. The sequence goes on along the minus strand of NC_134832.1, from coordinate 157,767,535 downwards.
GGCTAGCGCAGATAGCCCTCGAATAGCTTTGCGCAAAATTTAGAAACAAACAAAACTTCTACGTCCTTCAATTCACGTTTTGTTGAAACAAATAAGTAGAAGGAAATGAGAACAAAAAGGTTAAAAAACATAAAATCCCATGTATGGTATTATACCCAGACGTACGCCTATGCCACTGGGGGAGTTACTTAACATTAAGAAAATCATTTGTTTTAAAAATTTATGTCAGGCCAGACCATGAGATTAATAAACCTCACTCGTGTATCACCTGTTGTGGTGGACACAGAACACTAGATTTCCTACCCTTGTGATGACGTTTGTCCATAGTTGTTCTTTATTCGGCAGTCTCTCTCGCACCTTCTAAGCCTGATATACATCCACCACAGAAAAGCTTCGTGATGTGTTTACTGGCGCCGCCTACCTGCAGTAGTGCTCAACAACACAAGTGTTTAAAATAGTTTATATATACTGATGTTTATGGATATTTTTCAGGCACGAAAGGGACTCTTGGCATATTGTACATTGTGATGATTCTCTCCTAACTACAACTAGGCTCCAAGAGCTTTATTCTGAGACGCATATCAACAATACAATAAAAAATACTTTGGCGTAGAGGTCGCACCAACTAAAACGAGAAATCTGTAACCCAGAAATTCATGTTAACACGTGAATATATTATAGTGGTATTATTATTGCTACTATTGTAGTTATTTCTTGGTAATCGCAGAGCTATACAGTAGGCTATCTATTCTGTGTTCATGGAGGGGACTGGAACGACAAATTTTAGCCTTATAAACCTCATATTTGTCTTCTATCCAGCGAGAAATATAATACATGCATTCAACTAATATTTATAACAACAGATAAAAATTAAATGTTCTTTCAAGATTTTCTTTTTGTGAAAGTATTGCAAATAAACATTCTTTACAAGGTCCCTTGGTGGGTTAGTGGTAAAATTACAGACTTACAACGCAAAATCCGAGGTTAAGTTCTCTTCAGTAAATACGGTGGAAAGTTTATTAGAACTTTGCTTAATTAGCCAATCAAATGCCATCTCTGATGGGATGACGGTGTGGCTATCCACTTAAAATTTGGGATTAGAGACCTCCGTCAATGGACAAAACATATAACCCTATATTTTTTTTTCAAGCAAAGCTCTGGAGGCTAACCGTTATATCTGAGGTTTAAAATATTAATTTATTCGATTTTTGTGTTGGACAGAGTACAAATACTGCACTGCGACACTTTGCGCTTAACAACAAACAAACACTTCCAGCTATGAAACAAGACCAGATGTCGTTATTACTCGATAACTTCTTAATGATTTAGTAACTGTTTTTTTGTGATTTTGATCAAAACAGAGGTCGAAAATCTTCTTTCATAATGTGTGTGACCTGCTATCTAGTGAGTAAAATAAAACGTAATGACTACATCTGTTTGTTTTTTAGAGATCATACCCTTGTAAAATAGGAAATAAAAACATATGGAATGGTAGTTATTCGTAAAATTTCTATGAGGTATATGTAAAACGAAATAAATTTGCTAATCAACGTAATGATTTAAATCGTTTTAAACACTGTCCATCTACACTATCACTTTACTTGTTTACGTACTTTTTACTGTACCTAATATTTTGTTTTTGGATACATTTATAGCAATTCTACGAATAACCAACGATTTATACTTTTTGTTAAAAATGTGATTTTACCCTTTGTATTAAAATTAGATTCTGTTTAGTTTCATCAAGGTTCGTGTTAAGATTGCCAATTGTTTCTTCTGCTGCATACCTTGACCACTGAGAATGTTTCGTTTTTTATTTTTAACACGCTTCAAAGTATCTAGTTATCTCATGATGTTCCTGTTGAACTTGTGTTGCCATACACATGATGTCAACATCTTTACATCTGGCCTTCTTCCATTGGTACTGCTCTTGCTGTGATGGAGACGTTACTCTCAGATTAGTAAAGCTCAAACGAATCTTCTCAAGGCCAGATGGTTGGGTCATCTTGAATCTTCCTTTAATATTCCGTTTGACTTGACATTAGCAAAGTCTGGTTTAAAATGCTTTGTGGTTTGGTTCCTTTCCTCTCTTGACGTTCTTTGGTTTGATGTTTTTTGTCTTCTCATTATATTATGAACGATTTTTTGTTACAGTCTTGCTTATATTATACCTAATTTGTAATTTCTTTATCAACAGGTCTTACCTCTTATGCGGTATGTCGGTGTTGCATTTCCCCTGGAGAAAAGTTGTATATGGATTATTGATCGTCTTAGCATTTTATTTGAGGAAAGATAGGGCTGAGCTTGTCTCGTGGCTCGCTCTACATTTATATTCTGATAATAGGTATCTTGAGATTTCGTGTATCAGGATAAAATGTTTATCACTACTGTTTATCTTATCTGTGTAATGTCTGTTTTGGGATGGCAATCCCTGTTTGTCCTTTCTTTCACTACTCGTTGGGTGTGGAACTCAGGGTTTTTAGCTCTCTACTTTCCTTGTTGTTTCCCATGTACTTGGATTCTCTTCTCCAGTATTTCCAGCTGTTCATCATTGTCAGAGAGGTTAGTGGTTTTGATGTTTTGTCATTGTAGAATCATTTTCTTTATCATTTACTGGTCTCTCGACATTTTCACTAAACTGGGGAATATCAACTTTATCAGTTGATTACTTTTGCAACATCAACTGATTTTACAGTAACTCCAATTAATGAATTATTTTATATGGCATAATTTATAAATACTCATAGGTAATTGATTATATTGATTAATCAAGTTAATTTTCCAGTTCTATAAATTATCATTTATACAACTGAATATAGCTAAGAGCTACGGAACTTGGTCTTAGGAAAATTTAACTATCACGCTTGCTGCTATAGTTTGCTTACTTATAGCCATTCAAGAATTTGTGCAACTTCATTCAGAAACTGTATATTTTTGCCAATGCTAACAATTATTACCTTTTGCTAATATAATCAAGTCCGTTTTGCAGAACTGCCTTATTACTAGTCAAATTTTCTTCTAGTCTTCCATTGCAGTCAACAGCAGTGCTCGTGACACTCTCAACACTAAGTCCACTGTGCTCACCGTAGTCACTCAACTCTTCTTCTTCGACTCCATGCTCAGTTATACTACCACTGGTGCAACTAGCTGTGTCACTGCTGTTCTTCTAAGTCTGACTCAGAATGACCTGAATCATTGTTTTCATAACACACAGAAATTAGTTAGCAATTGATAATGACAAATTTTTTGTCGTACGTTTATTCGACCAAACACATGAACTGGTTTGAAATGATTAAAAAAGGCCACTGATTTTATACTTTACATAGAACATGAATGATAAGAACTTGGAGGTCATAAACAGCACAAGTACGTCGTATACCATACACCTAAATATATCAAAATAATATCAGGATTTCCTAAAGCCTTTTGAGATGTTGACCCCTTTAGAAATTTATAAAGCGGTCACTGATTCTCAAATTCTTAGAACATAAATTAGAAGTGAAACTTCAAAATATAATCAACTTTTATGATGCAATCATTAGGAAACATAAAATGTGAAAAAGAATGAGGTTTTCTCTAAAAGTTGCCTGATGAATATTGGACTGTAGGGTTCAGAGTTTGAGTCTCTGAAGTTTCTAACATTAAACCTATTTCTCTGTCTCTTCAGAAGTCCAACCATTTACATGACTAATTGCAGTTTTAACAACATACAAACTTGGAGAGTCATACAGCACTTAGATGCATAGGCCAACTTTAGCACAGGAGTTCTTTCTGTCCTCCTATCAACACTTAAGTCCTTATTCACCCCTTTACAGTCTCACCAAACCAAGGGGATCAATATCAACCATTCTGGGAAACCCTAATTTACATGATAAAGAATTTTGACAGACATTTGAGAAATTACAAAGTTTTATATTTAAATATCCATAACAAAGATATAAATGAAAAATATAAAGTTATTACTGAAATAAACCTCAAAAATGTGACAAGAAAAACAAAGAAATAATAATATCTGATCTATTAGAAGTCATAAAAATGAAGAAGATAAATTGGAACTATTTTAAACTGTTCTGGTCATCGTTATGATGAAGTCCAAAACTTGATAAATACCATTAATAACTTTAATCCAACATGAGGTTGTTTGACATAAACTATTGCAAAACATAAATTATTTTCAGAGTAAAAAAGTCTCTGTCATAAAGAACGTAATAATATTGAACAATTTTATACAGAAATAATACAATCTGTTAGACACTTTAAAATATATACTTACAATATTTAAAAATACCATGCAATGCATCTGAGATAAATAATAATGATACGATAAAATCTGTGTCACTAAAGTTACTAATGACCAGACAATATTTTTTATAGAAAAGCTGTATTTTATACAAACAAAATTGAAAATTACCAATCCTGAAATTTTTTTTAAAATAAAAATATCATATTAACATTATTGTGAGATATCTAACCAGTCACAAGTTGAAATGGTGAAATGTATTAAAATCTTGAAGAATATTTATCTGGGAAATGTAATGTGACATCGTGGTTATCGTTAAGTTTCCACAAAGCTTTGTTAGCATTTAATCACTATGTTGTACAGCATAACTGTCACAGTTTTACATTTTAACATAAAGGGTGTTTTACCATTTCACTATGAATAATTTACAATTATAATATTTTAAGTACTTCTGGATATGAAATTTCATTATCTTGACTTCCAAATCACTTTTATAGTATTTAGTGCAAACTACAGACAAATACCCAAATTCAAACCTACAGCTTTATATAATTACATTTTCATGTTTACAAAATACAATTTCATGAAAGTTCTTAAATGGTGTCACATCTGTGCTAAAGTACAAACATTTAAACCTAATGGCTCAGAAGAGCTAATTTGACAAATTATAAACTGTGCCCAAGTACAACTGGTCACAGTGATGACCCTGTAAATATTTTCTGAAAACTGTGAAAACAGAACAGCTACATTTGTACAGATAGTTGGTGCTTTATTGACACAGTTTTGCAAGCCTGATAAAAGATATGAATATTCAATCATAATGAAAATAAATACATTTTTTATTGAGATTTGTTGTATACCTTCTTCAGTAATTAATACTTTTCAAATTTTCTGGCTCTTTCTGTTACAAAGATTTATTCATAACCTACCATCATGAACTTTAACAAAGGTATCACCACCAAAGTGGTCAGAGTAGTTAAAAATATGTTTGCTAACCATATTCTTAGACTTGACCAATCTATCTTCACAAAATAACACGTTGTTTTACTATTCTTTGATTGTTTGTTTAAACAGAGTATTTGTGATGAAACTTAGTTGAATGGACGATAACTGCTGTAAAATCACAAGTGTAGAGGATGACATTTTGAAGTCTTCCACTTGAAGACGAGAGGTGGAAGACTTTCCAAATGTTATCATCTACACTTGTTTTTCTCCAACAGGCAGTTGCCATCTATTCATGTAAGTTTCATCAAGTTATTTTACTTGTGTTATTTACATACAATAAACCTAACAAAATAAATAAGGATTTGAATCAAAATAATATATTGGTGTTACCTTCACTACCCTCTAAATTTAACTAATGTCTGGTCGTAAGAGAAACTTTTCATAGCTTTCAAACAGATATAATTTAATACAAAAACACCTTTTAACAATGAGAAACACACCTAAAGAAACTAAAAATAAAAGTATCAGATCTCTAGTTTAGTTTTATGTTTACTAAACTTTTCACAAGATTCCTCTGTTCATCTCTGAGGACCTCTGCTTAAATATTTTACTTGCTTCACACTGATGGAAACAGTTTATAATATGCTCCATCTAATGGCATTCAAACCTTATTTGTAGCTATATTCTTTATGCTTTTCTTCATTGTAGTTCAGACTACATGCTGTGACATTATAAAAGGGTGGAATTGAAAAACTGTAATAATAAAATAAGGAAAGAAACATAAAATGTTTAATTATGTATTTAAAGTATGATAGTTTATTTATCTATAAACCAATGTTTTGGGATGGAATGAAAATTTGAAAATAATTTAAAGTTGCACCATTTACAAGAGATTCCCTCAAAGCTGTATGCAAACAAGTGTTTACATTTTTTAAATTTTCTTTCCAATTTTTATTTAAAAAATGTTACAAAATGATAAAATAACCAATTCTAAAGTATTTTTGAGGTAGAAAATGTTGAATTAGAGTTTTCTATGATAACTATATTGGGTAAAAATCTTTTTACCTTTTACTAATTGAACTGGCGTGTGTGTTTTTCTCATAGCAAAGCCACATTGGGCTATCTGCTGAGTCCACCGAGGGGAATTGAATCACTAATTTTAACATTGTAAATCTGTAGAGTTACTGCTGTACCAGCGAGGCACTACAGAACTGATAGTTATCTACTTTTATTTCATGTAGTAGTTAAATTAAAATAAACAAATTTTAACACCTTCACTTAATTCTGAATCTTCCTGACTAGTAAGTACTACACCTTCACTTAATTCTGAATCTTCCTGACTAGTACTACTTTGTTTTCTTCTCATAGACACTCGGCGACAAAGATCGTTCCTTGATTTTCTTTAGAAACCTCTGAAAAATAAACAAAGAAGAAGAAAGAAAGAAAATTATTTTTCAATGGCACGAAAATAACAAAATTTACTAGCAATAAACAAAACAGGTTTTTTTTTCCAGTATGTCACTGTCCAAAGTTACAAAGTTCCTTTAAATAAGAGTAAATATGCATAAATTGTGTGTTTGTTTTAAATTTTGTGCAAAGTTACGTGAGGGCTATCTGAAGTAGCAGTCCTAATTTAGCAGTGCAAGACTAGATAGAAGGCAGCTAGTCATCACCACCCACTACTAACTCTCGGGCTACTATTTTACCAACAAATAGTGGGATTGAGTCTCACATTATAACAACCTCATGACTGAAAGGGTGAGCATGTTTGGTGTGACGGGGATTCAAACCCGCGACTCTCGTGTTATGAGTTGAGTGCCTTAACCACCTGGCCATGCCAGACCAAATATGCAAGGGATCTTCAAGTCAATAGACAGGACTTAAGTATTTTATCACAGAATTACACGATCCTGACCATTATATATCACACTGATTACAAATATCCCAGAACATTTTAACAAGCATCTCAAAATCTTTGGACCATCAGTTTTATTTGGTAGTCTCCACAAGGGGAAGTTTTAAGGTGTTAAACAGTTTTAAGAATTTCCAAAGACTAACTACCACATAACATTAATTTTTTTAAATGCATGTGACAATCATTCTCTTGTAATTCCATTGTTGGTTAGGGTGGTATTACTTGCATTTGAATATCACTCTTATACATTCTAAATTACTACAGGTTCAGGATGAGGAGTTAATTTTTTATTAATGGAAGCTCCTTGAAAAATGGCACACAAAAGAGATGATGAGTTAATAGTGTGAAACTGTCCTCGTTTTCTTGTAAGGAAATTTTTTATTGGAAGTAAAAAAACTGATATATAAAATATTTTTACAGACTCATCTTGTGTTATCCCTATTACTAACAAGTAAACCTTCTTGAATTTACAATTGAAGGCAAAGAGAGCTTTGAGAACATGGCTGTATCATGCTAAAAATATCCCTGGAAAAATGTTAATTTACTTTATTCAGTGAACTTTCTTCAAAGATAATAACAGCTGGGGCAAAATCTTGCTATTTGCCAATCAGCTATTTAAGGGGGAAGATATACATACAAACGTGATCACCAAATGGGAATGACTAGGGTTGTAAAATTTGTATAAGGATTATAACATAGGATGGGAAATCAAAAGATGGAATCTCTAACAGAAAAATGTAAAAATGTCTTAACTGAAGATAAATAGCAATGTATAAATAAACTTCTGTTTAATCCAGATTGTTAAATCCTCATTCTTCATAATGAACATTATGAAATGATTCAAGCAAATAACTCAAAATATTCAAATATCCTGTATCATGTTAAAAATTCAGTAAATTTTCTTTTTCCTTCACAATCACTGTACTTAATATCACATTAGGACATATGATTGCATGAACAAAAGAAAGAGGAACACTAAAAAATTTATCAGACAAGGATACATTGCTACAGCTGTACCAAACTATCCTTAAAACATCTCAAACTGAATGTTATGAAATAAAATATAATGCCACAATAATAATGTATGTTGAATAAAGTTGTGATGTTTACTTCCATAAAAATAATTTTACGTCATTATAAGCAGAAGTATCAAATGAGAGGAACATCTTGATAGTGTATCATAAAAATTGTCTTCTTATTTTAGTTGTTAAAAACAAACAGTAACAAAGGCTGTAGATTATATTCATCACGTTTTTATGACCTACAAATGAAATGATGTCTGACAAAAGTACTTGAGGGAGAAGTATATGTATCTAGAGTTGCATAGTAAATGTTACTACAAAGAACTGTGACTATACAGCAATATCTGTAAGTCACACACAGCCTATAATAAAAACAATCTACAAAACATTTTTTGGAAACTATGTACTAGTCATTCTGTTAACAACTGTATTATTATTTCTTAACTTAAAAAACAACAACCAACATCTCATTGAAGTATGCTTGTTTGTTATTGGATAAAACAACATAGTTTCATATAATATAGTACTCGTAAATACATACAAATTACTGTTTAAAACATTAAAAATTAACACCAGCTAACAAAACAACACTAAGTATACAATTAACTTTTAATGTATTCTATCCATTCATCCATCCAATATTTTCAGAAACCAAAACAAGTAATAAATATACTGTGTACATAAACATGTAAATATTGCTCTATATACAACTCAAGCAAAAAAATGGTGTTATTAAATAGGATAAATTTACCAAAAACTTATAAACTGATTTTATGGAAATTGTTTAGTTTGCACACAAAAGGCACTTGAAAACTATCTCCCAAAAACTCAGCAACAAAGGTATAAACAGATAAGTTACAATAAACTATTTTGTGGAAAACAAATGTAACCCACAAACAAAAAAAACATACAATGTACAACACAGATAAATATCTTTCTCAGTTACTGAACAAAAAAACATTCCACAAAACTTGATTTCTTCAAACTGAAAAACATCAACATCTAACACAACCAGAAAATTAAGTATGTTATACAGTTTCTTTGTAGCAGTTATAAGTTTATAATGATTAATAAAATATTTTCCAAACACACACACACACAAAAATAGTTCTGACTTGTTTTATTTGAAGTCTACTTATAAATATTATGTTTTAAAGTTAGTTTCTCTGATCAATTTTTATCATTTACACAAAAGCATGACAATATTATCAAATTTTATAACCTTTTAACTAGTGTTAAAATACCAATTGAGTTAAATGGTTTTAGCTGTTTCCAGAAGTGTAAAACTAAGCATAAAGAAGCACTTCATAGTTCAAAACATCAAAGCAATATACACATATTTACACTAATTATTCATGTCCACAGTAACATACTATTCTGAAAAAGAAATTGCCTATGGTCAAAACAAAGTAATACAAAAGGCTGGGACAAGAAACAACTAAATGTTGAACATTCAAGAGTAAGCAGTTTGAATCATGATGTGACCATTGAAGTCCAACCTGATAAAATGGATTGTAAACAACCAAGAGTTTTTGTGAAAACATTTATGAAACACAGAGGCTGATACCTTACAGAAGTTTCCACCCTTCATGATGGTTATTAGCTTACAAATATTTTGAACCCTTAAGACAACTAATGGTCACAGAAAATGTTAACCCTTATCACTAATCTCTGTAACTGTTGAAGGCCTGTGCAAGGGAACTTGCACTATCATTAACAAATTGTTTTATATTAGTTAAAAGGCCACTCTGACTTTTTTTCACAACAAATAACAAAAACAAAACATGATAATTTTTTACTCACTATCTAAACATGGCTATCTTTTGTTAGAATTTTATATTGCTCTGTACCTTTTCATTTGTCTGAATCTCTTGAGTATCTAATATGATTCACAATAGGTATTCCATGAATTAAAAAAACAACAACATGATATAGTACTATACTTGTACTAACATAAATTAATATGTAAATCAGGAGTACTAAGTCTTCTGTTTACAATCAGTAACAGGAGTAATGTTACAAAAATTCTTCTTCATTAACAAATGTTTACTAGTAGTTCTAGTGCTGTAAACATCTACAAGTTTGGGACCTTCAAAATTGGAATTTCATGTAACAAACAAATTAAACAAACAGAAGCAGAAACAGTATAGTGCTAGAGAGAAAAAAAACCCTTAATGTTTAATTACATCTCTCCCATGAGCAGTCAAATTTATAAATGAAAAAGCATGAATGATATTAAAAAAAGCAACACTTAATGACTGTAATTATGAAAAAAAATGGATCTTAACATATTTTTCATGAAGTATGTATTATTCACACAAACAATGTAAATTATATTACCTTATTATTAACTGCAATGGACTATTCCACTAAAACCTCTTTGCAAAGGAAAAGTATTTAACTACACCATCTACCAGATAGTGGGGTTTATTTAATGTAAAGTACAAAAACTGTTGAAAATTATACCCCATAATAACCTGATGATGTATCATTCATTATGAGCCTAAAATGCACTTTACAACATAGCTAATAATTATTTTATCTAATTAGTCAATTACAATTCAACCAGTAGCATACTTATATGACAAGTAAAATGCACAACTTTAAATGTTTCATAAAAGTTAAGCACAACTAACTTCTTTCAGTGTCAAATTATTAGAGAAACATGTCAAACATTATTCCCATTTTTAAGATTCTTTAAAAGTCCTTTTCCCATTTGTAGACTATCCTACCAAACATTTCTTACAAGCATGAGATGTGAGATTTATTTCAAAATAAACTGAACACTGGCTTTCAGATACGCAGCACGTAAATATGTTTAATATTGAGTAAAAACCAGCTGCCAGCTCTAAGTGTCTGATGTAAGTAGAGGATGAAAAGTCTGTTTATACAATGACAAACAAATTATACTACTTTGTAATATTACTACAGACATATTTGTCTTGTATATGTAACAAATAAACTGAATTATTCTATAGTAGTAACATCATATGCTCTTCTGCATTAGTTTGGTAAACAACTTTGTCAAATTATTTAGCACCACAAAACAGTCACCTTATAGCAACATCAAGGTACAGCACAGTGACAATCATTTAGCCACTTTTTCATGGTTGTAGTACTGTTTGTTTGTTTTTAGCATCTCCCACTATATTAGAGTATTACCATATTAGCACATAACCATTTTTTTTTTTCCCTTGTCATAATACTGTGATTTTCTAGTGTCTGCCATTAGGTTGCAGCAGTTGTGGTATAGTAACAATCATTTTACCATTTATGGATTATTATAACACAATGTATTCTTAGCACCCTTCATTATGTTACAGCATACCAGTCAACTATACCTAAATTACTGTACATAATACTAACTGTTCTCTCCTGTATTGTCTGCTTACCATTTTACTTCACCACATACCAGGTTGGCAATTTTACTTTGCATCCACATGATGATGTTTCTTCCAGTAATAACTGGGACCACACTTGAGAAACTGTATTAAGTACCATTCTAAAAATCTCATAAAAGCCCTTGGTGTTTGTTTTGAAAACACATCTTTACAGATATTGTTTATACAGATGACTCTCTTAACACAACTATATCAGTGTGTTGAATCATAAAGAAGACAGTTTAGATCTATCATAGCTGCTATTTATTATACTACAAGGTTTGTTTATATTCTAATATCTGTATGTAACTTTACAATTAGTTGTTAAGTTATATTCAGAAAACACAAGGAATTCAGTTGTGTCACAACAACAGTTTATAAGATGATTCAAGTTCATTTTCTACTATCTATATATTACCTTGAGACCAAACAGTTATGAGCTAGCTATTAAATCAAATGGAAAATTAGAACAGAACTATTACATGTACCACAATAGCAACATGTTAATTTACCTAGTGATTTCTTGAAATGTCTACATTCATACTATAATGAAGTTTTTTTTCCCTAAATTTCTAAATCAGTTAGAAACCTTATGAATTTTATTTTTTTTATATTAGAAAATATTTCAGTGTTTGTCTTATATTGTAATATTTTACTTATAATTTCACTCAAGGTATAATTATTAATAGACTAATACACTAAAATCTGCCAGACAACACTGACCCGTGTTTAATGTCTTTTTTTTATTATTTGTGTTATGATTACAATTTAATTATAATATCAAACTTCCCTCAGAATCACACTTTCCTATTCTATAACACAATAAATGGGCTAAACAAAAAGTGATTTAAAACTGAGAAATAAAGCAACACATGGGTCAAATAATTTTAATAATTTAGTGTTATAAACGTTTTTGTCTCTCACAAAATTTTAAAACTATATAGCCAAACAATTAAAAACTGGTCAATATATTTTGTTAGAAATAAGTAGAAAGTGCACTTCTTGGCCTAATTTCCTTGTAAGGCAAATATTAATATGGTAAGCTCTGCTGCTAGAACTATCCATTTTTAACAAAACTGTGGTAATGATGAGAATCTTTATATTTTATTAATGTTAACTGAAAGCCTGGTTCAGTCACTTCTCAGAATAATTGATATCAATGTTCTTGACATTGAACAGTCACATTTTACTAATTCATTAAACACACAAAAAACTGAATGGATACTTTCCATCAAGCCAGTAATTATAGGAAACCAAAATATGTAACAAAGGGAAGAATTAAGTACAATTATACTAATCACTGTTTGATGTTAACTGTCTGAGCTGTTTTAGGGCAGTTTCTACCAACTTCTTCTTGTCTGCTTCTCTCACCCTTAAGGGAGTAAAGAACATTAATTCACACTAAAAGTATGGATAGGTCAAATTAATATTTTAAAAAATTAGTAAATTATATTATTAAAATTGTACAAATCCTTTTCATTCACAAGCCTGAACAAGACCTACCTAAAAAAAATAAGACCCTTTAAAAAAATGTTGCATTATTTTAAACTTGTATTTTTTAGCAATAATTTTATTTCTAAAACAACTTGAAAGGTAGTTATACACTTTTCATAAATAAATAAACATTGCAATTGGTTTAAAAGCATGCATTATAAAATATAAAGTGTAAACACACCATTGTAAAGTAAAAAAAAAAAAAAAAACTTATCTTTATGACACAAATTTGTCCTAAACAATGTTTTAGGTAACACTGCATAACAAATCATTT